>NC_064641.1:825572018-825875672 GCF_023864345.2 Schistocerca serialis cubense
ATACCTCCTGAATGGCCATGACCCTTACCCTACACACCTGCACCACTTTTGCCTTAGCCGAAGTGATTTTTGTGAATGTGGGCGATATGAATCTCCCGAACACATAACATTAAAATCGTGTACACACACACACACACACACACACACACACACACACACACACACACACACACACACAAGCCTGACACCAGAAAACTAAGACATAGGGCAAGCTTTAAGAGACCCAAATAATTGGAACATACTTAACACATCACTGATGAAATATCGATAGTGCTACACAAGACTTATAAGCAGCAATGACCTTTTACAGGAACACAATCCGAAACACACACTACTCCATAACATGATGCATGGGACAGCAGAGATACAAACACTGATATGCAAACAAATAAACATATAGATACTGATGATATGAATACTCCGATATCACCAGATACATATAAGGCATAGTAGCAGATCACTCGACTTCAACAATACTACAGATAATACAAACATGGAATTTAGAAATAAGTTAGCATAGAAATAAAACAATGGATTTTCCTGTTTGTACAAGTACAGCAAGGACTTATTTAGTTCTTTGGATCATTATTTGCAAACATGTAAATATATAGTTTGTAAAATGTGTAAGATGCAAACTGTAAAATGTGAACTTTGTAAAATTGTGCATAAACATTCATATGCAGTATAATAAAATATAAATACACATACACAAATGCACAACATAGAGACGAAGCACCCTATGGCGAGGTGAGGCTTCAGGTCATCTCTCGAGGCTCCTCTCCTGCTTACGGCACAGTTAAGTGGAGGAAGCAATTGTAGTAACAAATAATACTGTCATACCTCATACACAACTCACGTCGAGTTAACATCACAACATACATACGTATAGTAGTACCTCTAGTAGAATAAAATAAGCTAATTCAGGTGAAACAGGCTTGAAGTATTTACCAAAGCCCTCCCACTTCAAATAGCTAGGTAAAGGAACCACTTTTGCTATGCCCCTTCATGTATTATTTTCTTCTTAAGAATAAGTAATTTTATTTTCCAATTGTACTTATGTATTCTGTGGTCTTTTTTGCTTTGCTTTTATTTTTTAACTAACAATTTAATTGTATGAAAAACAAGAAAAGTACTAAAAGCCTGGAAACTGTATAGTTTGTTGTAGCAAAGACCCATTATAGTTACCAAGATGATGGGTCACTCTGTGATGTTAATAAATAAATAAAGAATTCAAAATACCCTACCTTTGTATGTTCACTGTGAAATGGTAGCTACCTCCAACTGAGCTTGCATAGGTCGCAACTATACTACTACATCAATAGGCTAGTAAGGTTGTTGAGTAGTATAAAGACTGTGTTTTCACTTTAAAAAAAGTGAAAACAAGACGAAAGATTTATCTTTGCTGTACTAACATCAAGCACAAAAACTTCCAGTGTGGATATAATGAGCAGGAATATCAAAACACCGAAAGACCGAACTGAGTTTCTTGACTAATTCCACTGGAAATATTAATATTAATGCTAAATATTAGTAACTGATACAAGTAGAGATCGGATTTTTACATATTTGCACACTGCATTCCTTGACAGTTACACGTATGCATGTAAGGAATAAATTCATTCCAAGTTGTAAGGAATTTACTACTGAAGTTTTATAGGGTGTATAAATGAATATATAAGGGGTTAATGAATATGTTTAACTAATTTATGCATATATTTTACTTCTTCAACAATTATTCTCGAAACACAAATATTTCACCATGATATTTTAAGAGGAAGGGAAACACCAAAGCAAATTTTTTTACTGCTCTGTTTGTGTAGAAGAGCTGTTATTTATCAAGTATCTAAATCCATAAAAGTGTCAGGAAATGAGAAGAACATAGCTATCAACAATGAGTGGTTCCTTTATAAAGTATAAAAAAATTTGGGCTCAACAACTTGACATAAACTGAATGGTGTTCAATAATCACATGGCAAATATTTAAAAGTTTGGTGCAGCCATTGCATCATAAAACACACTACAGTTTGGATTACGTTACATATGAAGCCATCTGTTGCAATATTAACATTTCCAAGAATTAAAAAGTGCCATGTTCAGTTAATTTTTAGATTTGTAACTAATGTGCTGTTACTCATAATTTCTGCAGTGTGAGAGGGAGGAAACAGAACATTATAATGCTGAAGGAGAAGAGCAGTAAGGCTTATTTGTTTGAACGTTGGATTGATAGAAGTCCTACTCTTACAACAGATGGAGATACAGTACTGTGTCAAGTGTATGAAAAACGTAAGTTTTATTTTGTATTTTCAGAATATCTTAAAAATCAATATATGATTTTCATTTTAGTGATCATCATTTTTATTTAACTAACATAAACTCACATTATTGTTATACTACTGTTATAAGTGCCCTGCAACAAAAAATTCCAGATTACGAAAAGTACTAAGATCCAAACTTTACCAGCAGCATTTCCTGCAATGACAATTTTTTTGAAGGATATCTGGAAAGCATTAGTTTCAGCCCATGTCCCTTTGAATAAGTTAAATAATGTAGAATTTTGAACATTCCAGGAAAAAATATTCTGAACAAAAAGTTCCTGATGAATAAACAATAAGGAGAAACTACCTCAGAAAAAATTATGAAGAAGTAAGTTTAAAAATTTATTTAATGAAATTAGTTTGTGTGTCAACTGCCCCCCCCCAATACTTTGTGTTTTAAATAATTTGTTAATTATTTAAAACTTTTTAAAGTATTATACAAAAATATTTTAAGGTGGATATGTGAAATTATGTATGGTCTGTAGTGGAATGGAGTTTAATTTCATTTAGTTTATGATTAAGAAACATTTTTATAAACTTTTTAAATTTGGTGCCACACCAAAAGTGAGACCCCAAATTACACCCCCGATCTTACTACTTTTCAACAAACTAATTCTTTTCAGGTAATACAAGAAATAAGAGACAATCTTGATGGCTCAAGCTTGTGGTTGTCTGTAAATGAAACAACCAACATATGTATAAAATTTACTGCTGATGTCACTGTGGGAAAAATGATGAAATGAACCAAGAACATCCCATCTCTTTTTCTCCAAGGTACTGAAAGAAACAAACCATTCAATGATTGCCAAGGTCGTTCATGATGCATAGGTGCAACAGCATGCAAGATTTAGGCTGCTAAAGTTTTGCAGGTATTTTATCTTAAAGCAGTTCGTATGATTTGTTTAGTACATACTCTTCACCAGCTGGCAGAGGAAACTCGAGCAAATTTTCCAAAGTGCCTTAATTTCCTCCATAAAAAAAGTGTCTGTTAAGGTGCCATCAAGAATGAAGTTATTTACTGATATGATGGAAGATACTCATTTACCCCCAGAGCCAATCATCAAGAGATGGCGAACATGACTGAAGCAGCTCTATATTATAGAGATAATTTAGAATATGTGAAAAAGGTGCTTGATGTGATGTACAAAAATGAAGCAGTGCAAGTATCCCTGCTGCAGTTAGTGCTTGCAATGAGAAGAGTATTCAGAGTAAATTAGTGTTTATTAAGACATATTTTAATAAACTCATAGCTATAATCACACTCTTTTTCTTATCATTTATTCTGCACTAGCAGGGTCTGCTTGTTGACACATCTGTCTATATTTGGGTCTGGCAAGGGCATCTTCATATGTGGCATTGATAAATTCCAAACACTTCTTGACACAGTCCATCTATCTTGTCTTAGGTCTGCTTTACTGCACATGACGTGTCTGTATCATCTTAACCTGCTTTCCCGTAGTTTGTCTGAGATGGCTGCAACTCCAAGTCGCTGCCAAACATTGACGTTTGTTGCATGGTCAAATCAGATAAGCCAAAGGGACCATCAGAGCATTTGCATTTTCATCATGTGGAGAGCCTGCTCATGCTTCGTTGTCGTTGACCAACATTCTGACCTATCAAGTGTGACTGGGCATACTACAGTCCTATAAACCATTGACTTAAGGCATAAAGACATACAGTGATCACACAAGACGCCAGTCGCCTGGCACCATTTCATCCAGACTGTGTTAACACAGGCACGGACATCTGGAAGACTTTTACTATCATTGCATATGAGTGAGCCAAGATATCTGAATTGAGTAATTCAGGTCTTTTCCACTGACTTTGATGGTCCCATCAGTTTGAATACCACACTCCAAGTAGTCTTCTTGGTATTCAGTTGGAGGCCAAACCTGCGAAGTCATTGATTCCATTGCTGCTGAGTCTGCTCCTGGAGATCTTCATGGTGTTTGCCTGCCAGCAAAACAATATCAGCGTATAGGAGTGACCAAGGGTGGGGTGACCGTAAGTCGTACATCACAGTGACCATACAGAGGATAAATAGTAGGGGTAACACTACTGAACCTTGATGTACTCCGACACTGTAGTAAAAGTGGGTGATGTTCCCACTGTACATCGGACATTACTGGAGACATTTTGATATAGCAGTTGGACCCGTCAGACAAAAGCTTCACGAACACTGAGAGACCATAATGCACGTCAAATACGTTGATGTGGGACACGGTCAAAGACCTTTTTGAGACCTACGAATGACATATGAGTATCCTTGTTTTTCTCATGGTGTTTTACACTAAGTAACTGAGTGGCATGAATGGCACCTGTAGTTCCACTTCCTTTGATAAGCCTGCATTGGTTTGGAGTGATACAAACAATCGCACGGAGCCCCTGGAGTCTATAACACGCTCAAAGCAGTCAAATTGGTCGGTACTGCGAGCATTCTGTCGCATCACCTTTCCCCGCCCAGATTGGCTGTGTAACACTAGTTGTCCAGACTGTTGGGACTATATCCTCATCAATGATTCTGCTGAAGTGGACAGTACGAATTGTGGCAACTTTGTGGCCAAGGATTCTCCATACTTCCACTGGAATGTCATCAGGGCCAGTAGCCTTCCCATTTTTCGACTTCTTAACCACTTCCTTGAACTCCTGGATGCTAATTGGTAGTACAGGTCCAGCAACTGGATCAGCAATCAGTATTGGAGGATGGTCAAATTTCTCATAGCTGATTTTGGAGAACTAATCACTTCATCTGCGGAGAATGTTGACTGTGTCTCGAAGGAGTCAATGGTCTTTGTCCTTTATGTGTCTGACATGGCCAATGTCCAGAGTGGCTTGGTGGCGTGCTTTGGCAAGGTGATAAATTTTATTTACTCCTTCTGTTGTGTCTAGTTCATCACAAATATGGCCATAGTAAGATGATTTGGCTGCTGCAAGTGCTTTCTTGGCAGCCAATTTTTGCTTCTTGTGGTGTTGTATATCTTCATTAATGCAGAACTGGGACCATACTTCGAAATATTTCTTCTTCTACCTCACAGCTGCATGCGTGCCTTCATTCCACCATAAGACTTCTTTATTGGTTGCTCATTTGCTGTACAGTGAGCTTGGCTAGTGATGCTGTTCCATATGCCTTCTACTGGCTGGTCCGTTGTTGGGGAAATTTTTTTTTTCTTTTTTTTTTTTTTTTTGGGGGTGGGGTGGGGGGGGGGGGGGGGGGAGCGCACAACTACAGTGGTCATTAGTGCCCAGACTAGGTTATGAATGCACTGCGAGGCACAAGGTTAAAACAGCAACTAAAAAGGACAACACTAAAAAATGCACATTAACAGGCAAGGGATTAAAAGAAAACGGCATAATCAAATGTCCTTAGACAGGTTTGTCAAGTGGATAAAACGAAGAACGCGAGCAGCTGCTCCTGGGTCATCCACTAAAATGGCATCCAGAGTACATGGCTGGCCAAGATCAATGCGCAGTGTATTAAAATTCGGACAGGGCGTTAAAATATGGCGTACCGTCAGCAATTGCCCACATGGCAGAATGGCGCCGGCGCAGCCATCAGCAGATGGCGATGGCTGAACCGGCAGTGTCCAATTCGTAACCAGGCCAAAACGACCTCCTCCCGTCGAGAAGGGGGTGAAGAGGTCGTCCAAGACGTGGGGAGAGGTTTCAAGACCCGAAGCTTGTTGTCAGCTTGTGAGCAGCCGAGTTGGACACTTTCTCTTTGACCTGAATTTCCTGTATACAGCATTCATCCTTGTAGATGGGACAGTCGCGGGAGGACGCTGCATGGTCACCCTGACAGTTGACGCAACGAGGAGACGGAGGTGGACAGTCACCCTCATGGGCGTCCCTGCCACAAGTGACACATTTAGCCGCATTAGAACAAGACTGGCGGGTGTGATTAAAACGCTGACACTGGTAGCAGCGCGTAGGTGCCGGGACATAGGGGAGAACAGAAATAACCTCATAGCCCGCTTTGATGCGCGACGGCAGCTGAACGCTATCAAAGGTCAAGAAAAGTGTCCAGGTTGGTACAAGGTCATTGTCGACCTCTTTCATGATCCTATGGACAGCCGTCACGCCCTGCTCAGCGAGGAAAGACTGAATCTCCTCGTCAGTCAATCCGTCGAGTGATCTAGTATATACCACACCACGCGACAAATTCAAAGTGCGGTGAGCCTCTACCCGGACAGGGAACGCGTACAGGAGTGTGGCCCGAAGCAGTTTTTGTGCCTGAAAGGCGCTCTCAGTTTCTAACAACAAGGTACCGTTACGCATCCTGGTACAAGACTTGACAGGTCCAGCTATGGCATCTACGCCCTTCTGAATAATGAAAGAGTTGACAGGTGAAAAATCCGTTCCATCCTCAGATCTACAAACTACGAGGAACTTTGGGGCAGGCGGTAGTACTTTTGTCACTGGCGGCTGGTCAAGTTTCTGTTTTTGGGCAGAAGTCGAGAGAGAAGAAGAAGAGAAATCCATTGCGGAGGAATCCCCCCATGATTGCCAGCGTCTCCAATGGCGTGCTCCTTCCTTGTGGGGACCCTCTCAGAGGGCACTCCCGCCTTAGGTAAATGTTTACACCTCAGGTTACACCTCCCGAGAAACGGACGGAGGGACCAATCGGCATAGTCGGAAGGTGTCAGCTCAGGCAATCACCCCTCCCTGGGCCTGGCCTTTACCAGGGGGTACGTGCGTGCCTTACTTGTCTACCCAGGGCGGGGAATTATGCGTTAGCCCGTCCCCGGCTACGCGTGGGTCGGCCTTCAGGCACGCACAGGGAGGAAAGAAGAAGAGGAAAAAAAAGGAGAGAGGGAGAGAAAGGACAGACTGTCTCAAATGCCGAGGCAGAGACCATAGGGTGGACAAGAAGGCAAGGAGAAGAAGGCAAGGTAAAAAGTAAGGAAGACAGTGAGAGAGGGAGAAGGACAAAGAAAGGAACCAAACAAAGGAAGGAAGAAACCAGAATAACCAAGAAACCAAAATGACCACAAATGTAAGTCATGAAACCGTCCGTCTCCGGACGCAGGCGCAAACTACCCCCTTGAGGGGGAGGGACTCCTTTTAGTCATCTCTTACGACAGGCAGGAATACCTCAAGCCTATTCTAACCCCCGGACCCGCAGGGGGAACGATTTGGGTTGTGTATATTCAACTTCAGGCCCATAACAAGAGGCTGATGCTTGGGGGCAATTGATTCTGAGGGGATGACTTTTAAGTCAGTTACTTGCTTCACGTTGCGTCTTCCTGTAAGCGGATAATCGATTTGAGTCTTGTGCCCACCACTTGTATAGGTTATCAGATGTGTACGGCTCTGCTTGAAAAATGCGACCTCTTAGCAACAAATAATCTTGAGCTAATAACAAGCATCAAAATGGGTACATGAATAAGTGAACATAGGGTCGTCATAGCGAGACTGAGTACCGTAACTCCAGAATCCTCCAAAAACAAAAGAAAAACACACCTACTCCAAAAAGCAGATAAAAATTCACAGGATGCTTTCCTGAGAGACTATCTCCTCTCCTTCCAAATTAACAATGTAAGTGTTGATAGATGTGGCTCAAACTCAAAGAAATAGTATTGACAGCAACTGAGAGATTCATATCAAATAAATTAACAAAATATGGAGCTGATCCCCCTTGGTACACAAAACAGGTCAGAACACTGTTGCAGATGAAAAAAGCATGCCAAATTCAAACAAACACAAAATCCCCAAGATTGGCAATCTTTAACAGAAGCTCGAAATTTAGTGCGGACTTCAATTTGAGATGCTTATAATAGTTTCAACAACAAAACTTTGTCTTGAAATGAGACAGAAAATCTGAAGAGGTTCTGGTTGTATGCAAAACATGCTAGTGGCAAGGCAGAATCAACACCTTCTCTGCACAACAGCAATGAAAATACTATTAATGGTAGTGCTGCTAAAGCAGAATTACTGAACACAGCCTTCCTAAATTTCTTCACCAAAGGAGATACAGTAAATATGCCAGAATTCGAAACAAGAGCATCTGCCAACATGAGTAACATAGAAGGAGATATCCTCAAAGCAGTGAAGCAACTTAAATCACCGCACAGGTCACACAAATATTCAAGAAAGGCAATAGGAGTAAGCCACTAAACTCCAGGCCCATGTTACTAACATCAATTTGCAGCACGATTTTGGGACATATATTGTGTTCAAAAATTATGAAATTCCTAGAAGAGAACAGACTATTGAGACACAGTCAGCATATTTAGAAAACTTCTTTCTTGTGAAACACTACTAGCTCTACTCGCACGAAATGTTGAGTGCTCTTGACAAGGAATTTCAAATAGATTCCATATTTCTAGATTTCTAGAAGGCTTTTGACACCATACCTCACAAACAGCTTGCAATCAAATTGCACAATTAAGGAATATCATCTCAGTTATGCAACTAGATTCATGATTTCATGTGAGAGAGGTCACAGTTCATAGCAAATGAAGGAAAGTCATCGGATAAAACTGAAGGGATTTCTGGCATTCCCCTCAGTAGTGCGACAGGCCCTCTGCTGTTCCTTATCTATATAAATGGTCTAGGAGACAATAAATCTACAGACCATAAATTACATTCATACTTTGAAGTGCATGAAAGTCCAAGCTCTGCTCATCAGTAAAGGCAGTAGGAATGAGTTTCTATACCTTGTCATCTGCTGACTCTTCATGTAATAGTTGTTCTTTCCTCTTCATTTCTTCCTCCCAGTTTTTTAAATCCAACATATAATTTTGTACATCCTGAGCATTATCACGAATCTGTTTTTGTAACACGATAGGATCCATCTCAACATGAAAAAACCTGTAAGGATCAATTACTCAGCACATACAACATGTGAATGTTCCTGTAAATGTGGTTTGTAAACATTAATTATATATCTCACTTGATAATATATTCACTCTTTAAAACAATACAAATAAAACAGCATAAAACTACACCTAAGGTACATAGGCAGGTAGGTAGTTAACATCTTAAGAGAAAGTGGTACAGGATAACGACTTACATGAGAGAAACCTCTGAGGAATGCACATAGGACATAAAAAGAAGCAAAAAAGCTCATATACAGGGTGTTACAAAGAGGTACGGCCAAACTTTCAGGAAACATTCCTCACACACAAATAAAGAAAACATGTTATGTGGACATGTGTCCGGAAACGCTTACTTTCCATGTTAGAGCTCATTCTATTACTTCTCTTCAAATCACATTAATCATGGAATGATAACACACAGCAACAGAACGTACCAGCGTGACTTCAAACACTTTGTTACAGGAAATGTTCAAAATGTCCTCCGTTACCGAGGATACATGCATCCACCCTCTGTCGCATGGAATCCCTGATGCGCTGATGCAGGCGTGGAGAATGGCGTATTGTATCACAGCCGTCCACAATACGAGCATGAAGAGTCTCTACCTTTGGTACCGGCATTGCGTAGACAAGAGCTTTCAAATGCCCCCATAAATGAAAGTTAAGAGGGTTGAGGTCAGGAGAGCGTGGAGGCCATGGAACCGGTCCGCCTCTACCAATCCATCGGTCACCGAATCTGTTGTTGAGAAGCGTACTAACACTTCAACTGAAATGTGCAGGAGCTTCATCGTGCATGAACCACATATTGTGTCGTACTTGTAAAGGCACACGTTCTAGCAGCACAGGTAGAGTATCCCGTATGAAATCATGATAACATGCTCCATTGAGTGTAGGTGGGAGAACATGGGGCCCAACCAAGACATCACTAACAATGCCTGCCCAAACATTCACAGAAAATCTGTGTTGATGATGTGATTGCACAATTGCGTGCGGATTCTCGTCAGCCCACACATGTTGATTGTGAAAATTTACAATTTGATCACGTTGGAATGAAGCCTCATCCGTAAAGAGGACATTTGCACTGAAATGAGGAATGACACATTGTTGGATGAACCATTCGCGGAAGTGTACCCGTGGAGGCCAATCAGCTGCTGATAGTGCCTGCACACGCTGTACATGGTACGGAAACAACTGGTTCTCCTGTAGCACTCACCATACAGTTACGTGCTCAACTTTACCTTGTACAGCAGCAACTTCTCTGACGCTGACATTAGGGCTATCGTCAACTGCACAAAGCATTGGAAGTGTCCTCGTTGTTCTAGGTCTTCCCCAGTCGCGAGTCATAGGCTGGAATGTTCCATGCTCCCTAAGACGCCGATCAATTGCTTCGAACGTCTTCCTGTCGGGGCACCTTCGTTCTGGAAATCTGTCTCGATACAAATGTACCACACCACGGCTATTGCCCCGTGCAAATCCATACATCAAATGGGCATCTGCCAACTCCGCATTTGTAAACATTGCACTGATTGCAAAACCACGTTCGTGATGAACACTAACCTGTTGATGCTACGTACTGATGTGCTTGATGCTAGTGCTGTAGAGCAATGAGTCGCATGTCAACACAAGCACCGAAGTCAACATTACCTTCCTTCAATTGGGCCAACTGGCGGTGAATCGAGGAAGTTCAGTACATACTGACGAAACTAAAATGAGCTCTAACATGGAAATTAAGCGTTTCCGGACACATGTTCACATAACATCTTTTCTTTATTTGTGTGTGAGGAATGTTTCCTGAAAGTTTGGCCGTACATTTTTGTAGCACCCTGTATACATATGGTCAATTTGTTTTTATTTTCTTAAGTACAGACACTTTTTTGTTGTTTAAAAAAATGGTTTAAATGGCTCTGAGCACTATGGGACTCAGCTGCTGAGGTCATTAGTCCCCTAGAACTTAGAACTAGTTAAACCTAACTAACCTAAGGACATCACAAACATCCATGCCCGAGGCAGGATTCGAACCTGCGACCGTAGCGGTCTTGCGGTTCCAGACTGCAGCGCCTTTAACCGCACGGCCACTTCGGCCGGCCCTTTTTTTTTTGTCTGCTTCATTTCTGACTTTTTGTTTTCAAATTGGTGCTACTGGCACTTTTTTCTTTTCCGTTCGAATGTTGTATTCTGATGGCTAAATGAAATGCTCAAAATGTCTCCCATTACGTCTAACACAATCTTCTAAACAAAGCATCATGGACTGTCTTAGTCACTACCATATTCCAGATGTCTGAGTATCTTATGAAACCCTTCTTGAACATGTTGATGAAGAATGTCAATATTTGCAATAGATCTTTAGTACACTATGTCATTTAAATACCCCCAAAAATAAAAAATCCAATGGGTTGAATAAAGAGAGTGAGCAGGTCACTATGATGTTGACCCATGGCATAATTTTCTTACTTGCAGAGCCAAATGAGGTGGTGCCCTATTGTGGATGGACATGTTCTGACATCGGTGTAGTCGAATGTCTTCCAGAAAAAAACTGAAATATTCCATTAAGAATTCACTGTGTGATGCTCCTGTCAGTGTTTCATGGAAAAATGAAAGGTCCTATTAATCTGTCTCCAATACTTTTTCGTAAATAAAAACTGCTTTTTCCTGCTGCAACCTAATTTATTTTTCCCAAATTTATTTTGTCTTTTTCTTACTCTAAGGCATCATTTTTTATTACATATTCGTGTAGCACGTAAAGAAATATGAATGTTTTAGCTGGACACTTTTTTCGCTTTGTGATAGATGGCGATGTATTAGTCACAAATGTGTAAGTACGTGGTATCATGTAACATTCAACCAGTGTGGACGGTATTTGCTTCGTGATGTATTACCCATGTTAAAATGGACCGTTTACCAACTGCGGTAAAGGTCGATATCGTGTTGATGTATGGCTATTGTGATCAAAATGCCCAACGGGCGTGTGCTATGTATGCTGCTCGGTATCCTGGATGACATCTTCCAAGTGTCCGGACCGTTCGCCGGATAGTTACATTATTTAAGGAAACAGGAAGTGTTCAGCCACATATGAAACATCAACCATTACCCGCAACAAATGATAATGCCAAGTAGGTGTTTTAGCTGCTGTCATGGCTAATCCGCACATCAGTAGCAGACAAATTGCGCGAGAATCGCGAATCTCAAAAACGTCGGTGTTGAGAATGCTACATCAACATCGATTGCACCCATACAATATTTCTATGCACCAGGAATTGCATGATGACGACTTTGAACATCGTGTACAGTTCTGCCACTGGGCACAAGAGAAATTACAGGACGATGACAGATTTTTTGCACACGGTCTATTTAGTGACGAAGTGTCATTCACCAACAGCGGTAACGTAAACCGGCATAATATGCACTATTGGGCAGCGGAAAATCCACGATGGCTGCAACAAGTGGAACATCAACGAACTTGGCGGGTTAATGTATGGTGCAGCATTATGGGAGGAAGGATAACTGGCCCCCCATTTTGTCGATGGCAAGCTAAATGGTGCAATGTATGCCGATTTCCTACATAATGTTCTACTGATGTTACTACAAGATGTTTCACTGCATGACAGAATGGCGATGTACTTCCAACATGATGGATGTCCGGCACACAGCTCGCGTGCAGTTGAAGCGGTATTGAATAGCATATTTCATGACACGTGGATTGGTCGTCGAAGCAAAATACCATGGCCTGCACATTCACCAGATCTGACGTCTGCGGATTTCTTTCTGTGGGGAAAGTTGAAAGATATTTGCTATCGTCATCCACCGACAACGCCTGACAACAAGCGTCAGCACATTGTCAATGCATGTGCGAACATTACGGAAGGCGAACTACTCGCTGTTGGGAGGAATGTCGTTACACGTATTGCCAAATGCATTGAGGTTGACGGACATCATTTTGAGCATTTATTGCATTAATGTAGTATTTACAGGTAATCACGCTGTAACAGCATGCGTTCTCAGAAATGATAAGTTCACAAAGGTACATGTATCACATTGGAACAACCGAAATAAAATGTTCAAACATACCTACGTTCTGTATTTTAATTTTAAAAACCTACCTGTTACCAACTGTTCGTCTAAAATTGTGAGCCATATGTTTGTGACTATTACAGCGCCATTTATCACAAAGCGAAAAACGTGGTCCAACTATAACACTCATATTTCTTTACGTACTACACGAATATGTAATAAAAAATGGGGGTTCCTATTTTAAAAAACACAATTGATATCCGTTTGACCTATGGCATCTGGTTTCCCCCTTCAAGCTAGACAAGTTTTGTTCTTTGTACTTTTTTCATTTGACGCTTATTTTGTGAGATATTTGGCCCAGTCACGATCAATGGACCACCCTGTATAGTGCTGAATGTACCTACAAAATTACATCATTGGATGACACACAGTTCACGAGATGTGACATCATAAATATTGAGCTGCATGAAGCTGAAACAACAGGGTAAAAGTCGCTAGAGTTACAGGTGAACTATATGTACAAATATGTATGAAACATGTTAAATATGTGTGATATACATAAGTGGGCAAAGCCACGGGTAAAAGTTCTTCCTAAACATCTGGATTTATTTCAACCAAATCTAGTACACATCCTACTTACTATTTGGAGAGAAATACTATGGAGGTATGAACCAGCAGCCTCCTGTTAAAACAACAAAACAGTTTAACATGGCTGGCTGACCATGAGAATAAAAAGGAGAAGCCAGCCACTCTGACAACACATTAAAACCTCCACCCTATAAGCACTTTGGTGGAGGACACAGAGGGACAAAGGACATGCACTAAAACTTTTATAGACTGATAAAACCCACCCTCACGAATAAAACATAAAACTAAATAAGCCGATGAGGCGTTGTCAGATAAAATTAGTGGCAATGAGTCCAGTAACCCAAGATTTCGTCACAGAGCAGTCAAAAGTGGGACAGTGCACCAGAATATGGGCCACTGTCAACCAGGCGCCGAATCGAGACTGAGGCAGGTCTTCATGGCACATGAGGTACCCATGGGTCACCCAAGCGTTGACAATGTCTAGCCAGCACAGAACCACAGAGTCTCTCTGAGAGGCCCAAATGGAGAACTGCCACACATTCGTAGTCTCCTTAATGGCAAGCAGTTTGTTGTGCAAGCTGAGACTATGCCATTCCGTCTCCCAAAGCCGAAAAACCTGGCGACGTAAAAACAACTTCAGGTCAGTTATTGGAATGCCGATCCCCATAAGTGGTTTCCGTGTAGCCTGTTTGGCCAGCCTGTCAGCAAGTTCATTGTCTGTGATTCCAACATGTCCTGGTGTCCACACAAACACCACTGAGCAACTGGACCATTCCAGGGCATAGATGGACTCCTGGATGGTCACTACCAAAGGATGTCGAGGGTAGCACTGGTCGATAGCTTGTAGGCTGCTCAAGGAGTCAGTACACAGAAGAAAATACTCCACAGGGCATGAACAGTTGTGCTCAAGAGTACGGGATATAAGCCCTGACCTGGGCCGCTGATGCGAGAGATGAACTGCCGTGGGTGGGAAAAGGAGACGGTAATTTGGATGCGTCGGAGACCTATGAATGTGTGCAGCGAGAGCTATGAATATGTGCAACGTAACTGGCCAGCGGTTGTGCATGCCTGACCTGCAATGGAGGGACTCCAGCCTCCAGCAGCACATTGGTCACTGGACTCATCCTAAAAGCTCCTGTCACTAATTGAACGCCACAGTGGTGCACTGGATCGAGTAAGCACAACGCTGAGGGCACCACCGAACCATAAGCCAGACTCCCAAATCAAGGTGGGATTGAACAAGGGCTCCGTATAGCTGCAGCAGCGTAGAGCAATCTGCACCCCAGTTGGTGCTGCTCAGGTAGCGTAGGGCATTGAGGTGCTGGCAGCACTTCTAAGCTGATGAAGGTGATGAAGCCAAGTTAATTGGGTGTCGAAAACCAGTCCTAAAAATCAATATGTCTCCACTACAGTGAGGGGCTCATCAGTAAGGTAAAGTTCTGGTTCTGGATGAACGGTACGATGCCGACAGAAGTGCGTAACACACAACTTTGTGGCCGAAAACGGGAAGCCGTGGGCTAGAGCCCATGACTGCACCTTGTGGATGGCTGCCTGCATTCGCTGCTCAGCAACACCAATACTAATGGAGCAGTACGGGATGCAGAAGTCATCTGCATACAGAGAGGGTGAGAAGGACGACCCTACAGCTGCTGCTAGACCACTAATGGCCACTAAATATAGAGATACACTCAATAAAGAGCCCTGTGGGACCCCATTCTCCTGGATATGGGGGTAACTATGGGAGGCACCAACTTGGGCACGTAAAGTACAAGGCGACAGGAAATTCTGGATAAAAATTGGGAGCAGACCTCTCAGAACCCACTCGTATAATGTGGGAAGGATGTGATGTCGCCAGGTGGTGATATATGCTTTTCATAAATCAAAAGAGACAGCAGCAAGGTGTTGGCATCTGTAAAAGGTTGTTCGGATGGCAGAATTGAGGGACACAAGATAATCATTGGTAGAGCGACGCAGGCGGAAACTGCCCTGGCACAGAGCCAGTAGGCCACGTGACTCCAGGACCCAATCGAACCGCTGGCACAACATACGTTCCAGCAGCTTACAAAGAATGTTGGTGAAGCTGATGAGATGATAGCTATCCATATCAAGGGGGTTTTTTCCAGGTCTGAGCACCGGAATGATGGTGCTTTCCTGCCAGCGCTATGGAAAGACGCCTTTGCACCAGATCTGGTTGAAGAACAAGAGGAGATGTCGCTTGTAGTCAGACAAGATATGTTTAATCAACTGACTGTGGATCTGATCTGGCCCAGGAGCAGTGTTGGGGCAATGTGCAAGGCCACTGAGGTGCTCCCACTCTGTAAGTAAATGGGGCATGTAGTGAATGAGAGGACTTTCCCTTCCGTCTGCCATTTGAGAGTGCGAAAGTGGGTAGGGGGGTAGGGAGGGGAGGGGGGGTTGAAAGTCTCCGACACAGAGGTGCGAGCATAGTGCTCAGCAATCACGTTTGCATTGGTAGATAAAATGCCATTTATATTAACACCATGTACACCTGTTGGGATCGGTTACCCAAAATCATGTCTGATCTTCATCCAGACTTGGGAAGGTGACGTATGGCACCCACTTGTTAAGACATACCCCTCCCAACACTCCTGTTTCCGTCTTTTTATAAGCTGGCGAACACGGGTGCGGAGCTGTTTAAAGGCTATTAGATGCTCAAGGGAAGGGTGCCACTTGTGTCACTGTAGATCTCGCCAACGCTCTTTAATCAGCAACTTCCGGCAACCACCAAGGTACTGACTTTCGCTGGGAGCAGCTGAAAGAATGAGGGATCACGTTTTCCACCGCAGAAACAATCATTGTAGTGACCCGCTCAACCACAACATCGTTAGCACCATGTGGGGGAGATGCAACAGTGACAGCACAGGCGAAGGCTTTCCAGTCTGCCTTGTTGAAAACTCATCAGTGTACATGTCCGTGGGCATGACACCGAGGGAATGACAGGAAGATAGGGAAGTGGTCACTACCACACATGTCGCCATGTGCTATCCAGTGGATAGATGGGAGAAGGCCAGGACTGCAAACTGAGAGATCAATGGCCTAATATGTGCCATGTGCCACACTGAAAAGTGTGGGGCCACCTGTATTTAAGAGGCAGAGGTCGTTTTGTGACAGTAAATTTTTGACATCTCTGCCTCGGCTAGTAAGAACTGTGCCACCCCACAAGGGGTTATGGGCGTTAAAATCTCCCAGAAGTAGAAAAGGTTTAGGGAGTTACTTAATCAGTGCAGCTATCTGGAGGAAGATATACGTTGCAGACAGTTATTTCCTGCATCGTCCTTATTCTGACAGCACAGCTTCAAGATGGGTGTGAAGGGGCACAGGTTCACTGCATACCGAGTTCAGGACATAGACGCAAACTCCACCTGACACTCCATTATAGTCACTACGGTTCCTGTAATATCCCTTATAGCTGCAGAGGGCAATGCAGAAAGCAGGTGTAAAGTTTAAGAGTTGCCATAGCTCATCCAGGTCGTGGAAAAACCGCCGCAATCTCACTGAAGGATGACGTTATCGTGGGGCTGGGAAGGCATGAAGCGCACAAGGAGGCAGGTTACGCCTTAGGGTCACATGCTGCCCCCGATTGAATGTTTGTAGGCATTGTGGTAGTGGATGAGGCATCAGTGAGATCCAGGTCCGCAGGGAACACTAAGATCTCCACCGCATCCTCAGATGCAGAATTGATAGGGAGTGGTGGTGTTGGGGCCACCAGAGGGTCCTGTTCTTAGCAGACTTGTTCTTAGTTTGCTTGCTCTCTCACTTCTCTTTAGGGGATTGCTGGGAAGATTCCTCCGAAGCAGCTTCAGGCATGGAGAAAGACCGTGGAGCTCTTCGTCCAGCAGCTTTTGGCTCCTTGAGCTACTGGTGAGTGTCCAATGTGGCATTAGTGGAGACCTTTGAAGAGAGGACCCCAATGGACCCCTTCTGCATGAGAGGAGCAGAAGAAGGCTGTTGCTTCTCTGGCAGGGGGGAGGGGACCAATGCCCTTGCGTTTGAGGGAGCCTTGCTCCCAAAGTAGGTGTTTTGGGAGCAACGGACGAAGATTTAACCCCTACCACCAGGAGACGGATATATTCTGGTGGCCCAGAGGGCCCACTGTGCGTGTCACAGAGTGAGGAACCACTGGCACTTGGGACGATTATGGTGATGTAGTTCCAGCCTATGTTGACGTCAATCAAACGGGGTGTAGTCTTTCGAATTTACGTTTAGCCTCTGTGTAAGTCAACCTGTCCAGGGTTTTGTACTCCATGATTTTCCGCTTCTTTTGGAGTACTGGACAGTCTGACGAGCAGGGGGGAGTGGTGCTCTCCACAGTTGATGCAAGCAGGAGGTGGTGCACATGGAGTATCTGGGTGCAGTGGACATCTGGAGTCTCGACATGTGGCCCTGGAAATGCAGCGGGAAGATGTGCCCAAACTTCCAGCACTTAAAGCACCGCAAGGGGGAGGGACGTATGGTTTAACGTCACAGCGGTAAACCATCACGTTGACCTATTCAGGCAATGAATCACCCTCAAAGGCCAAGATGAAGGCATTGGTAGCAACCCTGTTGTCATTGGGTCCCCAATATACGTGCCAGATGAAATGAACACACCGCCGTTCTAAATTGGCACGGAGCTCGTCGTCAGACTGCAAGAGGAGATTGAAATGACAAATGATCCCCCTGGACCATGTTGAGGCTTTTATGGGAATGACGGAAACAGGAATACCACCCAGCTTGTCACAGGCAAGTAACGCTCGGGACTGAGCTGGGGATGCTGTCTGAATCAAGAATGCATTGTTTCGCATCTTGGACAGCCCTGTCACTTCTCCAAACTTAACCACAGGGTGTTCAATGAAAAATTGAGGCTTCGTAGGTAGAAGAGAGTCCACATTGGTTCTGCTACAGACTAAAAACCGAGGTGAATATGGCTCTCACCGTTCTGTAGCCCTACGTTCCTCCCATGGTGTAGCGAGGGAAGGAAACGATTTAGGGTCACATCTGTCGGCATTGTATTCTATCTTGCCCTTCTTAGAGACTGCTGGTGCCATATGGTCACCACCCTGGTGCACTTCATTCCGATCAGGGGCTTTCTCCATGGGTGCCACCCAAGCACAGCGAAGGCCAACTGGCATGATGGCCGGTGTCCTGATGCAGTAGGAAGACTAGCATCTACTCCATGGCATACGTGGGGCGTTTTCAGCTCAGGCAGCAGCAGTGCGATCCCTGTGTTGTCAGGGGGCTACCACCAAATGGGTACATGACGGACCCACCACAATGGACTGGCTACCATGCTGGATATTGGGCACAGAGAAATCCAATATTGGCATGGGGGCAAAAGGGGACAGGAGACAACAGAAGATGAAACACCCCGGAAAGTGTCCTAGTCCAAATAGTTGAATCCCAGGTGTAGATGCAATGCTATGACAAGAGAATCATGAGATCAAATCTAAGGGCACTATAGATAGCTCGTGCATCTCTTAAGGCATCCTTCCCCATATGGCCCGTACTACTGTAGAATTTTGAAAATGGCAGGTCAAACCATAGAATGGGACCTGAACTCATAGGACCGGTAAGTGTGAGACTCCTTTTAGTCGCCTCTTACGACAGGCAGGAATACCTTGGGCCTATTCTAGCCCCTGGAACCACAGGGGGTTTTCCCCAGAGCACATAAGTCTACTGTATGGCTTCATGATAATGGAATCCCCTTTGGATTTATTATTGAGGTAAACTAGTCCCCTATTCAGAATTCCAGGTGGGACTACTCATGAGGACATCATCATCAGGAACAACAAAACTGGCATTCTTAGAGTCGGAGAGTGGCATGTTAGATCCCTTTACAGGCAGGTAGGCTACAGAATTTAAATGGGGAAATGGATATGTTTCAGTTACATATAGTGGAAACTACAATGTGTACACCTTTGCTTCCGCCGATTTTTCCCAAACATTTGAGGCTTTAATGAAACAAATTGTTACACATGTATCATTCAAAGTATTTTCCATCGCTGGTCACTACTTTCTCGCGTATTTTGGGCAATGTAGGAATCCCACATCAAAAAAACTGTTCATCTTTTGAAGTAATCCACGAATTGATCCAATTTATGACTTCTTCATGAGATCTGAAGTGCCGGTCAGCCAGACTATGCACCATGGATCTAAACAGGTGATAGTCAGAGGGAGCAACGTCTGGAGAATACGGCGGGAGGGGTAACGTTTCCAAGTACGTTTTCACATCTTTTGCAACATGGGGTCAAGCACTGTCGTACTGCAAAATCACTTTATCTTACCTCTCGCTGTATTGTGGCTGTTTGTCTTTTAATGCTCTGCTCAAACGTATTAATTGCATTCGATAACAAGCACCACCAAATGCAGAGCATGATCTTGCAGCTATGAAATATACGGTTTGGCTGTCGACGTGGAAGCATGGCTGGGATATCCCAATGATTTTTTTGCGTTTACGGTTATCGTAATGAACCCATTTTTCGTCCCCGGTCATAATGTGATGCAGAAATCCCTTCCGTTTTTGCCTCTGAAGCAACTGTTCACAAACACACAATCGCCGTTCAACGTCTCTTGGTTTCAGCTCACACGGGACCCAAGTTTGTTCTTTCTGAATCATGCCCATAGCCTTGAGACATTTTGAAATGGCTTGCTGCGTCACTCCCATTAATCGTGCCAACTCTTCTTGAGTTTGACGCAAGTCCACTCAGCAACGTCTCCAATTCTGCATCTTCGAAAACATTCTCTCTTCCACTACTACTCCGGTCTACGACACTAAAATCACTGTTCTTGAAGCACTGAAACCACTCATGACATGTTATTTCACTAACAACATCCTTACGATATGTACTTGAGGTTAGTTGGTTTGTGTGGTTGAAGGGACCAGACTACAAAGGCCATCAGTCCCTTTTTCCAGGACCATGAAACACCCACAACGAATAAAAAGCAAGCAATGGAGATGACAAGGGATGATGCATAACAAGAAAGACACAGACAAAGAGCAGACAAAAGGAATTAAAAGCACACAGAGTGTTACAGTGGTTGCCTGACCATGGAAACAAAGAAAAAGGAAAAGTCAACCACCAAGAGACATACTAAAAACCCCAATCTAAAACCGTAGGCCAAAGGCCAGACAAAAAAAGAAAGAAAGAAAGAAAGAAAGAAAGAAAGAAAAAAAAGAGGCAAACCCTCAGATCGAGTGATAAAAGCCCCCTGCACGAATTAAATTCAAAACTAAGCCTGCCACTGCAGCATGTCAAAAGTGCAAGGAGCGCATCAGGCAGCGTAAACGTCTGCCTGAGCACAGTTAAAAGTGGACAGGCCACCATGATGTGGACCACTGTCAACGCTGATCCACAGTGACAAAAAGGTGGGTTCTCACAGCACAATGCGTAGCCAGCAGAGGACAACAGAGTTCTTGCGAGAGGCCTGCAAGGAGGAGCGCCACACACCGGTAGTCTCCTTGACGATCTGAAGTTTGTTGGGTTTAGGCAGGGTGCGCCATTCATCACCCCAGGTGCCAAGGACCTTCTGCCGCAAAACTGACTGGAGCTCACACTCCAAAAGGCCAATCTCCAGGACCAGTGCACTGATAGCCTGTTTGGCCAGTGTGTCAACACGTTCATTACCTGGGATGCCGACATGACCTGGGGTCCATGCAAAGACCACAGAGTGGCCGCAACGGGCAAGAGTATCGAGGGACTCCTGGATAGCCATCACCAGACGAGAACGAGGAAAACACTGGTTGATAGCTCATAAATCAGTCAGGGAGTCACTACAGATAACGAAGGACTCACTTGAGCAGGAGCGGATATACTCTAAGGCGCGAGAGATGACGGCGAGCTCTGTAGTGAAAACACTGCAGCTATCCAGCAATGAGCGTTGTTCAGATTGTTCCCTAAGAGTAAAAGCAAACCCAACTTGATCAGTAACCATCAAACCATCGGTACAGACTTCGGCAGAGCCGGGAAACATGGCAAGGATGGAAAGAAAGCAGCGGCAGAACGCCTAAGGGGGGACTGAGTCCTTTGGGCCCTGTGCCAAATCCAGCCGAAGGCATGAACGGGGCACACACCATGGGGGTATACGTATATGGGCCTGGAAAAGAGGTGGGAGAGGGAAAAACTCAAGCCCAGAGAGAAGAGCCCAGACGTGAACTGCGATCATACACCCTGACCGGGGCTGCCATTCTGGAAGATGGACAACCGAGTTGGGGAACAGGAGACGGTAATTTTGATGCCTGGGCAAGCTACAAACATGTGCAGCATACGTGGCAAGTAGCCACTGGCACCGGATCCACAATGGAGAGAGACTAGCCACCACAAGTATGCTGTTAACAGGGATTGTGTGGAAAGCCCCAGTTGCAAGTCGGATCCCGCAGTGAAGTATGGGGTCAAGCAACCGCAACGTGGAAGGCGATGCCGAACCGTAAGCCAGGCTCCCATAATCAAGACAGACTGAATCAACGCCTGATACAGTTGTAGAAGGGTAGACCGATCGGCACCCCAACGAAGAGCGTTAAGTTGGTGCTAGCATGGTCATTTAAGCTGCCAAATATGAGGGAGCCAAGTCAACCAGGTATCAAAAATAAAGCCCAAAAACTGATGTGTCTCCACCATGGCAAGAGGTTCACTGTCAAAATAAAGCCGCCGCTCAAGGCGAACAGTGTGGTGCTGGCAGAAATGCATGACACAAGTCTTGGCAGCCGAGAACTGGAAGCCATGCGTGATGGCTCAAGACTGCGCCCTGCGGATAGCGCCCTGTAGTTGCCGTTCAGCAACCACAATGCAAGTGGAGCTATAGTGCAGGCAAAAGCCATCAGCATACAAAGAAGCTGAATGTTCCCACGGCTGCAGCTAGCCCATTGACAGCAACTAAAAATAGGCAGACACTCAAGACAGAGCCTTGTGGGACCCCATTCTCCTGGACTCGGGAGGAACCAACTTGCACGCAGAAGGAACGAAGCGACAGAAAATTTTGAATAAAAATCGGGAGTGTGATGGGGATGTGATGTCGCCACGTGATATTGTATGCCTTCTGCATGTCAAAAAAGACGGCAACCAAATGCTGATGGCGGACAAAGGCCGTACAGATGGCAGACTCCAGGCAGACCAGATTATAGGTGGCAGAGTGGCCCTTATAGGATCCAACCTGAGACGGAGCCAGAAAGCCCCGAGACCCAAGTAGCCAACTCAACCTCTGGCTCACCATATGTTCAAGCAACTTGACAGAACATTGGCGAGACTAATGGGGTGGCAGCTATCTACCTCCAGTGGGTTCTTGCCAGGCTTCAACACTGGTATGATACTGGTTTTCAGCCATTGAGATGGGAACTCACTTTCAACCCAGATATGGTCGAAAAGGTCTAGGAGGCGTCGCTGGCAGTCCACCGAGAGGTGTTGGAGTGTCTGATAGTGGATGCGATATGGCCTGGGAGCTATATCAGGGCAAGCGGAGAGGGTACTTTGGAATTCCTTCTCACTGAATGGAACACTTTACGATTTGGGGTGACGTGTATGGAATTAAAGCCTCTGACGTTCCAACTGCTCTTTCAGGGAGCAGAAGGCCAGCGGGTAAGTCGTAGAAGCAGAACTCTGAGCATAATGCTCTGCTAGAGTTCAGCATTCGTGTCCGATTCAGTACAGACTGCTCCATTCAGAGAAAGCCCAGGGACACTGACAGGAGTCTGATAGACATAGAGCCGCCTTATCTTGGTCCAAACCTGTGATGGAGAGGTACAGATGCCAATGGCGGAGACATACCTTTCCCAGCACTCCTGCTTCCATTGGTGAATAAGGTGTCGAGCTCGAGCACGGAGCCACTTAAAGGTGGTGTTCCAGTGATGGGTGCCACTTATGATGTTGGAGGGCCTGCCTGCGATCTCTAATCGCCTCAGTGATCTCTGGTCAGTTTGAGGCAAAGTCCACCGATGGTTATCGTGTGAACCAACATATCAATGGCGTCATGAGAAAGAGGCTCAATAGTGGCAATGGAGGCAAACAAGTCCCAGTCAGCCTTATTCAAAGCCCACCTGGGAAGGCGCCCAGAAGATTGATGTCACAGCAGTGGCAGGAAGGTCAGAAAGTGGTCACTACCGCACAAGTCATCATGCACACTCCATTGGACAAACGGTAGAAGGTCAGGGCTGCAGACTGAAAGGTCGATGGTGAAGTACGTGCCATGTGCCACACTGAAATGTGTGGAGGCACCATTATTTAAGAGAGAAAGGTCGAGCTGTGCCAACACTTGCTCAACGACAGTGCCTCGGCCAGTTGCCACCAATCCATCCTACAAAGGGTTATGTGCCTTAAAAGTAGCCCAGTAACAGAAAATTTGGCGTCAATTGGGCTATCAGTGCAGCCAATACATGCTATGGGACATCAACATCCGGTGGAAGATAGATACTGCAGACAGTAGCAGCCTGAGGCATCCACATCCTAACAGCGACAGCCTCTAAGGGAGTTTGAAGACTGACACACTCGCTGTAAAGTGAGTTAAGGACATAGACGCACACTCCACCAGATACCCTCTAAGAAGCTGCTCAATTCTTATAATAACCCCAATAGCCATGAAAGGTGGGGTTCGCATCGCCGGAAACCAGGTTTCTTGGAGAGAAATGCAAAAGAAAGGGTGAAGGCTGACAAGTTGTCAGAGTTCAGCAAGATGGTGGAAAAAACCATATGATCGTGAGACTGGGAAGGCACTGAACATTCAATGAGGCTGTTTAGGCCTCAGGGTCATCTGCTGCCACTGACCGATTTCCTGAGGAAGCGATATCCATTGCGTCTGAGGGTCCGGCGACATACAGGTCCTCAGCGGATGCCAGAATCTCCACCTCATCCTCAGATGCAGAGCTTGTAGGTAGCGGTGGCGTGGGTGCCACCGCAAGTTCCTTGGTCTTCATCAAGGGGGCAGGTGTAGTCTTACGGCTTAGAGGTGACCGGAATTTGTGCAATGGATGGGGCAGGAACTGCAGTTCTAGTGGTGGCTTAAGATGTTGTCATGGGCGTCCAGGATATTGTATTCCATTATTTTCCTATCCTTTTCTAAAATCCTACATCCAGCGAGCAAGGGAAATGGTGCTCCCTGCAGTTGACACAGATGGGAGGCGGGGCACATGGACTATTGGGATGGGATGGACAACAACAACCTCGACATATGAGGCTGGAAGTACAGTGGGAAGACATATGACCGAACTTCCAGCACTTAAAGCACCGCATCGGGGAAGGGATATATGGCCTGACATCACAGCAATAGACCATCACCTTGACCTTCTCGGGTAATGTATCACCC
Source organism: Schistocerca serialis cubense (assembly GCF_023864345.2). Lineage (NCBI taxonomy): Eukaryota > Metazoa > Arthropoda > Insecta > Orthoptera > Acrididae > Schistocerca > Schistocerca serialis. Next base: position 825,597,034 of record NC_064641.1, read on the forward strand.
TCGAAGGCCAAGATGAAGGCACTGGTGTTAACCCGATTATCCCTCGAACCCCAGTGGACGTGCCGGAGGAAATGGACACCTCGTCACTTTAAGTTGGCATGCAGCTTGTCATCGGACTGTAAAAGAAGATCCCTGTGGAAGATAAGGAAGATAATATCCTGGAGCATATTTGAGCTCCTATGGGGCGTGATAGCAACAGAAACATTCCCCAGCTTGTCACAAGCGAGTAATGCCTGTGACTGGGCAGAAGAAGCTTTTATGATCAAGACTGACCCAGATCACATTTTGGACAAGCCCTCCATCTCCCCAAATGTGTCCTCTAAATGCTCTACAAATAACTGAGGCTTCATGGACACAAAGGATTCCCCATCAGCTCGCGTACAGACTAGGTACCGGGGTGAATAAGTGTCGCTGCCAGCCTTAGCCCTTTGTTCCTCCCATGGTGTGGCCAGGGAGGGGAACAATTAGGAATCCTACATTTGTGCATTGAATTGAGCCCTCGAATGCTTAGAGACTGCTGATGGTTGGCCACCAGCAAGAGAAGATGTGCCACACTTCACTGCGTGTCATCCGCCCTGATGCCACGGGACTGCAATGCAACGATGAGAAAGGGGGCTACAGATCTCAACGCACTATGGACACGATGTACCTTGTAAAGCACCCTTCCCCAATTGTCTCGCTCTTCAGGAAAATTTGGAAATATGGAGGTCAAACCCAACAGGGGACAATCACAGAAAGGGCGAAAAGTGTGAGACTCCTTTTAGTCGCCTCTTACGACACACAGGAATACCGCGGGCCAATTCTAACCCCTAAACCCGCGGGGGGAGTATTTGAGAGCATTTGATGAGACTCAGCCACTGTTTTCTTCATATTGAAACAAAACAGAAACACCTCCCGCAAATGACGAGAATTAGGCTTGTAAACTGACATTTTCAATCAAGAACAACTTTATGATGCAGACACAAGTCAACTAATGTTTGAATGAGGATATGTTGATTGAGGTACAAGCTAACTGCCTGGTGTCGGCGGTCTGTTTCTTTTGACCGCTACTTACCATTGTCACCACCTATCGGCAAATGGTGGAAGCCAAGTTGTACACCTTGTAGTGAAGTGTAGTGGCAGGATGAAAGGGGTTTCTGGTCAGGTCAGTACAGCAGTAATTCAGAAGTAGGCCAATTAATGAATAAGAGAATAACAATCTGGGTAAGCAATTGTTAACAGCATAGAGAATGCATTATCATATCTAAGATAGACATGAAGCCAATACCATCACACTAGCACAAGTTTACGTACCAACCAGTTCTGCAGATGAGGAAGAGATTGAAAAGGGTGTATGATGAAATAAAGGAAATTATTTAAACAGTCAAAGTAGGTGAAAATTTGACCATAAAGTGTGATAGGAATTTGACAATAGAGAAAGGAAGAGAAGAAAAATAGCAGGACAACATAGATGAGGAGAAAAGGAATGAAAGAGGAAGTGCCCTGGTAGAATTTTCCAAAGAGCTTAATTTAATCCTTGCTAACACTTGGTTTAAGAACTAGAAAAGAAGTGTGTATATGTGGAAGAGATCTGGAAGCACTGGAAGATTCAGATTAACTGCATAGTGGTAAGATAGAGATTTAAAAACCAGAGTTTAAGCTGAAAGATGTTTCCAGGGGCAGATGTGGACTCTGACCACAATTTATTGGTTATGACCTGTACACAAGTGCCATCTGGATTCTTCCTCCAGGCAACAGTTTCTCAGAAATCCACAGGTGGGAACTGGTGCTACAACATGTCCTTGATTTTTGACATCCATCTGACCTTAATTTATGTTAATTTCTTCAGTCTCAGCATTTCTTCACAGTAAATATCCCTCCTTTCACTCCCTTTTAGTTTTCTACACCTTTTATTTTCTGCATCCTCTTTCCACCTCTATCAAATACAACTCATTGAGGAGTAAAAACTCACAGATCACCTAGTATGGCCAATACGAAGATGGCAGAGGATGGTAGATTCCTGCCGGGAGGAGCAGAGGGAAGAACATCTCATGGTGGGGTCTCCTTGACAGCACAAAGTTTATTAGATTGGCGGGGGGGTGGGGGGGGGGGGGGGGTGTTACCTCCCAAGAGTCAGCCCATGACTGAGCAGAAACGGATTTGATGCAAAGTTGCAAATCCACCCCGGGAGGGGTCACAGAGAACAGGTGACATGTGGCAGCCCCAGCCGCCAGATAACCAAGTTCATTACCTGGGATACCTACGTGGCCAGAAACCCAAAGTAAATCAACCGAACAAGAAGCATCTCCAAGATCAGCGAGAAGGTTGTGGATGGCAGAGACCAAGGGGTGGTGGGAAAAACACCAAGCAATAGCCTGAAGGCCACTGATTGAGTCTGTACATAACAAAACTCAGGTGAGGGAGGACTGTTTAATGAAGCAGAGGGCCTGATAGATGTCCATCAATTCCACAGTAAACACCCAACACGTGGCAGGAAAGAATTGGTGTTCCATGCCCACAGAAGATGTGAAGGAATAGCCTACATCATCAGCGGACTTAAAGCCTTGGCGTAAAAAACAAAGGCATATTGAAACTTTGAAACTTCCATAACAGTGTTTGTAGCAAACAATGGACCACCACTGGAGCGATGGAGGATTTTGGACCCTGGAGGAGACCCATCTAAATCTGGGGCCGGGGAACTAACCACGGTGGTGTGGTCAGGAGAGAAGGTGAAGAAGAGGATAAGAAGGGGAAATGGAAGTCACAACAGAGAAAAGTGAGGTGGAATGCAACCTGTAAACCCGCCTGAGGGTGGGCAGCAGGCAGGTGATGGCCCAAAGCTGTGAAAAGAATAGAACAGGAAGGGTGAGCAGCGGATGGGCAGACAGTGATGGCATAGGAAACCATGACTGGGACCGCCAAATCTAAACTGGAGGGATTCCAGTGTCAACCAGACGACTATTGACAGGGATAGTGCTAAAAACACCGGTGGATAACAAGGTACCACAATGGTTAACCAGGTCCATGTGGAGCAGCATGGAAGGGACAGCTGATCCATAAACTTGACAACTATAGTCCAGATGAGACAGAACACCTGTTATTGGCAGAGAAGGGTCGAACGATCTGCCCCCGAATAGGTGTGGGCAAGGAAGTGAAGAACATTGAGTTTATTATGAAAACAGCCAACCTTCAGATGACAGATATGAGTCAACCAAGTAAGTCTGTCGTCAAAAAGGAGATCCAAGAAACGGAACTGGGTGATCAGGGTCAGGCATTGGGAGTCAAGATAGAGCTCCAAATCAGGGTGGACCATATAGTATGGAGACAAATGCATTCCCTTCAACTTAAAGGGAGAGAATTGAAAACACTGTGAAAGTGTCCACAGGGAAGTGTGCTGGATGGCACCCTGGAGCTCTCATTCCTCAGAGGCCACTGAGTGGGAGCTAGCTGAAATACAAAAGTCATCCACATACAGAGCAGGGATGACCAACAGTCTGGCAGAGGCCACAAGTCCATTAATAGTGATGATAAAAAGGACACTTAATATGGAGCTCTGGGGTTCTATTTTTTTTTAGGGTGCAAAAACAACTGGGGTCATAAGCATCCACATCAAAACTATAGAAAACTATAAAACATGAAGACAGAGAGGAGCTAAAAAATGACTAAACGTCAATGTAAGTGAAGACGACTATAAACAGGGATGTGGAGAAAGGGCTACAAAAGACATCATACAAAAACGGAGGTCTAAAACTAAAAATTAAATGGCCTTTGCCATACTGCTTTGACAGATAAAAAGCAAAATGCGGTCGACAGTCTGTGCATCATTCGCTAAAATGGCTGATAACTCAGACGGCAAACCCAAACGGGAACATAAACGGTTAAATGACCGCCTCCCGGTGAGAGGGCTGAGAGGAGGTTGTCCCAGCTGCTGGGAGAGGCTTAATAATCCTGAGCTTATTTCCACAGAGGGAGGATCATTGGTGATGCCAAAGGGACACCACCACCTGACAGATGGCAACACAGAGATCATTGGAATGAATATAGGAACTAGTGGGCTGAGGTAAGAGGACTGCAGCCTTTGCAGCAGTCTCAGCAGCCTCATTTCCTGGCAGACCGACACAGCCAGGAGCCCACATAAGCTTTATGGTGGCTCTACCAAGAGTGAGCAAGTGACAGTTTTCCTGGACCCATTGCACTAAGGGATGGGCGGTGTACAGTGCACATAGACTTTAAAGGGCACTGAGAGCCAGTCTCCTGTGTGTGTGGAGAGCTGACTGAACATTCGGTGGGGCAGGAACTGGTGAATAAAAATCAGGGCCTTGAAAACCTCATTCACAGAGTGTAAGGAGGATGTGATGGTACCAAGTTGAGTACTAAACCTTATGAAGATTGAAGAAGACTGACAAGATGGCAGCACTAAGAAAGGCCTGTCTAACTGCGGCTTTCAATTCAAGCAGATGATCAATCGGAGACCATACCTCCAAAAATCCGCACTGGTAAGGAGATCCAATTGAGCTTACAAGTCACCATCCATTCTAATAACTTACAGAGGAAATTGGTGAGGCTGATGGGCTGGTAACTATAACAGGACAACACATCCTTGCCAGGTTCAGGACAGGAACCATAATACTGTGTCTCCACTGAGAAGGGAAAATGCCTTTGAGCCAAATATAGTTAACAGCCTCGAGGAGATACTGATGTTGTGGAAGACTGATGTTTTGAAGCAAACTGGTTATGGGGGGAATCAGGGTTGGGAGATGAATCATGGGAAGAAGAGAGGGCTACAAGAAGCTCCCAATCAGTAAAAGGTTCACTGTGGAATTCCACCTGACAAGGGATAAAATACAAGCAGGAAGCTTCAGCCCACTGTTTCTGGAGGAGGAAGGCAGCTGGATAGCAGGCTGATGCCAATGCCATCGCAAAATGTGATGCAAGGTGTTACATGAGAACCGATAGACCTGTGCAATGGCCTCCAGAAAGGACAAGTCCCACAATGGAAGACAACCACTGACAATTTTGGTGGGTGCAGAGTGTAACCCGTACCTGTGACGAAGTGACAAAAGAGCCTTAAGAGGAGAAAGTGTTCCCAAGACACCCATTTGCTGTGTGTGATTAAGTAACAACCTTTGGCACGTAATAAAACCAGCAGAAGATTGATGCCACTTAAGATATTGTAAGGCGAAACAACAACCACGGATAGCAGTGGCAACGCCACACTCCACCACGGAAATGGCTAACAGTGAATAGGGCCTGTAAAAAGGGAAACAGCAAAGCCGGCAGCATGGATTATCTTAACGGACAGTTCATGAACGACTTCAATACAACCCATCCAAGGAGGCGGAAAATGACTTGGGAGGCCAATCAGCACGATGGAAAACCCAATGCAGTAACCTGGGCAGCAGGTGGTGGGATGGGAATGAGAGAATCAACAGGAGGTGGTCACTATCACAGGTCATTGTGTGGAGACCAATGTAAGGAAGGAAGAAGAGGAGAGGACGAGAGCAAAACATCAATGGAAGAGAAAACTGTGACATACAGTTATAAAATGAGTAGGGGTACCATCATTAAAAAGGCACAGGCTGTGGTCCACAGCAAACTGGTCAATGAGGAGCCCCCAACTAGATGAAAAAGCATTGCCACAAAAAGGGTGATGGGCATTAAAATCCCCAAGGAGACGAAAGAAAGGAGGGAGGGAGTTGCTGAAGGCGAGCAGTTAGGGCAGTACACATAGGTGGCCTGTCAGGAGGGAGATAAAGATTGCAAACTGTGATGGCAAAGTTGAAGTGGACCTGGATGGCAACTGCTTCCAATGGAGAACGAAGTGAGATCCATGTACTAACAATAACCGTATGGAGCAACATGCAGATGCTACCAGAAGCTCTCAAGGAAGCGACCTGGTTCTGACAGATACCATGGAACCCATGAAGGGTCGGTGAGTGATCATCAGTAAAATGAGATTCCTGGAAAATGACACAAGCTGCTGAGTAAAAGGCGATAAGGGACTGCATCTCTGGGAGGTGATGGTAGTATCAATTAAATTTCCATTAAATAGGCACGGAATGGGTATTTGAATGGTATGTGAACGGGCTGGTGCCAATCAGACTGCTGGGTCACCATCTATTGCCAATGAGGTCAGGGAGACATCTATAAAAAAAAAAGAGGTCAGACTCAGGTTGCTAGGGGGAAGATGGCGACTCCTGGGGTACTGGCAGGGGAGGGGGGGGGGGGGGGGCGGCTACTTGTCTGGGGACTTGTGTTTTTTCTTCTTATTCTTTTTTTCTCTTTCATAGGATGAGAAGGGTAGGGCACAATGGGAGAGCAGGCTGCTGCAAGATCCGGAACTGAAAGAGAGAAGGCAACCTTGGGGCAAACAGACTATGTGTTCTGTGGCCAAGATGTGGCAGCAGGCCTCTGGCCTGAGAGAGACCATGGGGAGGATTACCAGGAGGCAGCTCCATCCGGGAGCTGAAGAAGGGGGGGGGGGGGGGGTACTTCTTCAGCCAGCGAGGGGGAGTGGCACCTGGAGAGGAGGGCATGGGAACTGCAGTGGAGGGGAAAGAGAAGAAAGGGATGGGACTGGGATAAGGAAGAGGGAGGAGTGGTAAAGGAAGTAACAGAGCCAAAATAGAAGTCATCAACACAGGATGAAGTTGGTCAAATTTTTAACTAGCCTCAGTGTTAGACAAATGATCTGGGGATTTATAATCTTGTACCTTATTTTCTTCTTTATAAGCTGGGGAATGTGGTGAGAGTGGAGAGTGATGGTTGTGACAATTAACACACACACAGACATGGTGGAACACAGGGGCTATCCTCCTTGACTGGGTGCAGAAAGTCACCACATAGAGGGTCTGCCACACACCGTGAACACGGGCCTGAAACGCAAGCGTCAAAAGCATCGCATGGGTGGCGGGATGTACAGCTTCACGTCACACCAATAACAGATAATCTTGACCTTTTATGGGAGGGTACCTCCCTCAAATGCCAGAATAAAAATGCCAGTATCCATGTGTTTGTCCTTAAAACCTTCCTGAATATGCCAAACAAAATGAACACTCTGTCATTCCAGATTGGCCCAGTGTTTCTCATAGTATGAAGGATGATATCCCTACAAAAAATGACTTCCTGAGCCATACTCAAAAACTGGTGAAGAGTAATGGACACTGGGACATCATCACGATCACAAGCATGAAGTGCTGCAGATTGGGTGGCAGAAGCAGTTTTGATCAACAGGGAACCAGACTATATCTTACTGAGAGACTCCACTTTTCCAAACTTGTCTTCGACGTTTTCCATAAGAAATAACAGCTTCGTAGTGATGAATGTGTCCCCATCCATCCTAGTACAGACCACGTAGTGGAGAAAATGTTTCACCCCAAGCCAGCAAGCCTAAGCCCTTCTTCCAGCGTGTAGCCATGGAAGGGAAGGCTGTAGGGTCATAAGGAGCAGCAGTCAATGAACTGTTACCACTCAAAGAGATGGCTGGAGAAGAATGACCCAATTTTTGGAGTTCGATACATTGCAAATGCAAAGCATCCGCCCTGATACCATCCACCCTGAACAGGGCCTCTCCCTGGCACGGTGGCCGTTGCCTGGTGTTCCGATGCTCCAGAATGTCAAGCAACCACTCCTAGGCATATATGGGATTGTTCTGTACTGTTTTTGTTTTGTTTTGAGGGCGCAAGAACAACTAGGGTCATATGTGGCAATAGAACAGGAAGACAGAGAGGAGTTAAAATACTACACGTCAATCCCAATTGACGTAAGAGAAGACAGCTAAAAACAGGGCCGTGGAGAAAGGTCTATTAAATATACCATAGAGAAATGGAGGTCCAGAAGTAAAAATTAATGGCCTTCACCATGTTGCTGCGATGGATAAAAAGTAAAACGTGGTCGACAGCCCGCACATCGTTTGAGAAAACAACCGATAAGTCAGACGGCAAATCCAAGCAGGAATGTAAATGGTTAAAAAGTTGGCATTCTGCCAGGAAATGGCAGACAGTTAAAACTTGGGCGCTATGTGGAGTGGTGGAGGAGCGCCACTTAACAAATGGCAATGGCTAAAAAGGCAGAGCCCAATATGCAACCTAGTTAAAATGACCTCACGGCAGAGAGTCAAGAGGAGGTCATCCAAGCCACTGGGAGAGGCTTAATAACCTGGAGCTTATTCCCATGAAGGGAGGACCAGTGGCAATGCCGAAGTGACAGCACCTCCTGACTGACAGCAACACAGAGATCTTTGAAGGAATATAAGAACTAGTGGACTGAGGTACGAGAACTGCAGCATTGGCAGCAGTATCAGCAGCCTCATTTCATAGCAGACCGACATGACGAGGAATCCACAAAAACATCACAGTGGCTCCATCAAGAGTGAGCAAGTGACAGTTTTCCTGGACTCGTTGCACTAAGGCATGGGTGGTGTACAGTGCACAGAGGTTTTGAAGGGTGCTGCGAGGGTCTGAGCAGAGGACATAATTTAAAAGACTGTGGTAAAGACTGTGGCACCGGATGTACTCCGTGGCCTGATACAGGGCAAAGAGCTCTGCTGTAAATATTCAGCAGTGTGCCGGAAGCCGATACAGAAAAATGTTGACACCAATGATGAAGACACACCCGACACCACGGTCAGTCTGACAGCTATCAGTGTACACAAAGGTACTATTGTGAAGTTCCATGCGAAGGTTGCGAAACTGCAGATTATGGAGCGAGGCTGAAGTAGTGTCCTTAGGAAGCAAATGAAAGACAGGGTGAACACAGACCACCATACGAAGGCAAGCTGGTGAAGGGTTCACGCCTCACTGGGAAAGTTGCAGGTAGCATGAAGTTAAGCTGCCAGAGCAAGAGCCAAAAGCGAACTCCAGGAGGTAACTGAGAAGAGGGACGCACCCCATACTGGCGATCAAAGGAGTCATTGAAGAAGGAGGCATATGATGGGTGGCCATGCATGGGAGACAAACGGCATGCATACCTGCTGAGGAAAAAGTCATAGTGGTAGGATAGTGGTAGCTCAGCAGCTTCTGCTTACAGACTCTCAACCGAGCTAGTGTAAAAGGCATCAGTGGCCAAATGGATGCCATGTTGGGGAATAGTATTGACGTGGAGTAAGAGGGACAGACATATAGATGCATAATAAAAGCACCCATAGTCTAGTATCGAATGGATAAGGGACCGGTACAAACATAGGAGGGTGGTTTGATCTGCACCCCAGGAAGTACCACGGAGGATAAGTAGGACTTCAGTGGTGTCCCTTCTTTGGGGCTTGGACTTTATTGTGGTTTCAATGTGACCATACAATGGGAACAAATTGAGGACAATGCTGTAGAAAGAGAAAAGGAAGTATGTGAAGATACGATAGGATATATGATCCTGTGAGAAGAATTTGATAGGGCACTGAAAGGCTTAAGTAGAAACAAGGCTCCTGGAGTGGGAGACATTCCCTCAGAATTATGAAGGTTCTTGGGAAAGCCAGCCTTGACAAAATTATTCCACCTGGTGTACAAGATATGTAATACAGGCGTGAAATACCCCTCAGACTTCATGGAGATCATAGCAATGCTGATTCTGAAGAAGGGAAGTGCTGATAGATGCGACTACTAACAAACTATACGTTTAAATAAATCATGGTTGCAAAATACTGACACCAATAATTTATAGAAGAATGGAAAAAGTGATAGACGCTGACCTTGGGTAAGATCAGTTTGTGTTCTGAAGAAATGTAGGAACACATGAGGTAATGCTAATCTTATGGCTTATCTTAGAAGATGGTAAACCTGAATTTGTGGTTTTAATGAAAAATTTTGACAATGTTACACAATTGCAAATTTTGAAGGAAACAAGACAAAATACAGGGAGGAAAAGGTTACTTACAATGTGTACAGAAATCAGACAATAGTTAAAAGAATCAGAGAACATGAAAAGGGAGCAGGACAGGGTCATATACTATTCCCTATGTTATTTAACCTGCACCTCAAGCTAGCTCTGAAGGAAACCAAAAAGGAATTTGGAAAGGGAATTAAAGTCCATGGAGAAGAAATAAAAACTTTGTGGTTCATCAATGACATTGTAGGAATTGAAAGATCAGTTTAACGGAATGGAACTGTTAGTGTCTTGAAGAGAGGACACAAGATGAATAACCTATCAATAATACTAAAACAATGATACTAGTATACAGTCAAATTAAATCAGACAATGCCAACTGTAGGCTGGCAATTGCAAGAAAAGCATTTCTTGAAAGGTGAATTTATTAACATCTAATAAAGACTTTTCTGGCGGTATTTGTCTGCAATGTAGCCTGGTATGAAAGTGAAACATACACAATAGGCAATTCACACAAGAAGAGGATAGAAGCTTTTGAATTCCTTACTGTAATAAGGGCCCACAGCTTGTACAAACTTTTTAAAGGAAGGAGCTGGAAGCAAGACAATAACTGAAAAAAGGACGAGGAGGAGTAACTTTCGAAATGTGGTGTTACAGAAAGAAGAATGCTGATGATTAGATAGGAGATCAGATTATGATAAGGAGGTAATGAATTGAACTGGAGAAAAAAGCAATTTATAGCACAACTTGGATAAAAGATATGGGATCAGCTGATAGGCACATCCTCAGGAATCCAGCAATTGTCAGATCGATAGCAGAAGGAAGTGTGGACGGTAAAAATGATATAGGAAGACCAAGGCTTGAATACACTAAGCAAGTTCAAATGGATGTGGGCTGTGGTATTTGCGTGGTGATGATGTTTGCACAGCGTACACTAGCATGGAGAACTGCATCAAACCAATCTTTGGACTGAAGACCACAACATGACAAAACTCAAGAAAGTGGTTATTTTACGGCATAGGTTTAAATTGCTGATATGAAAAGAAATAAGTTTTAATAGTTCTGAAGAAGCTGCCCTAAGCATTTTACTATTGCCTCACCACCTCCCCCTTCTCTCTTCAAATACATTAAAAGATTTCAAAAACATTTTATAATTGGGGCAGGAGACTGACTTATATTGTTTAGTAAGAAAAATGTTATTTGCCTGTTGTATTCTCACTGGCTACTTTCATATTTCACAGTAGTACTACAAAAACTGATATCTAGAGCACAGAGAAACAGCACTGCCCTTATTCTTAACTTTCACCAGAATCAGTTTCACTTGTGAAACATGAACAATGGTATAAGAAGAGACATACACTAATCACTAAGATCCTCCAAGAGCTGTTATCAGAGTGAGACAATACACTGTTGATACAGCATGTAGAACAAGGGGATTTTAGAAGGCCAACTTGGGTGTTGTGAGCAAGTCACGTAATTATGACAAAAATATCTGGAAATCTTACATAATTTTCAAAAGTTAGAACACAGTCTCTCATTTACAGACAATCAGATTGAAGAAAAAAAAATTATTTCAAAACAAAAACAGTGTTACCCATCAGGTCCTGCAGCTGCGACAGGAGAGCCCTGACAAATGGTGCTGGGCATGGAAGCTTTGTGCATCTGCCAAACACATTATGTGGTTTTGCTTAAATGTCTATCGCATTGCCTCAGTATTGCCATATTTCTATGGGTGATTACTGTTTTCAGTCATGTAGTTTGGTACAACCAGCAGCCTTTTGCATTTCACATTTGAAAGCTGACAACAGTGCTGACAGCTTCCATGAATCTTCTTTTATCAATGATGTATAGGAGTAACAGATAGTGTGAACGTAAGTTGCAAGTAATCACTCATGGATAATGCGTCATTAATAGTCATCACAAATACGGCTACTTTTCAAAGTAATCTTTTTGAGAAATCTTTTTCTTGAACTAGGCAGACAAATCACAAAGTTGGTAACCGTAAGTTAACAGGGAAAGAGAACTCAATAATAATGAGAACATTTCTTTCCATAATCATATTTCTGCAGATAAAAATTTCTTTCCATAATCAAATTTCTGCAGCAATCTCCCATGCTTATAAGGAGAAGCAGTAGCTGAGAAGATAGATGGGTAATCTGACATGCTGCTTAATTAACACAGCAAGCAAATAAAGAAAAACACTGAGAAATTTTGGACGGGAATTAGTTTCAGAAAAATAAACAAACACTTTAAGATTTGACAATGAAACTGTAATGCTGCCTGAGATCAGAAATCTTCCTGTCTGATAGAGAGAATGTATTTCTGTTGAGGGAAACATCACAGAAATGCAACACACACTATTTTATTGGTATGTACCACTAATAAAGCTGTGTTACGATATTCTTTTTGAATGATCACAAACAATAACATTGACAAAATTAATAGTAAGCTCAAACTTTTTGGCTACAATACGGTTATCTGTAATAAAGTACTGTCTGATAGTTCTTAATAACATTTTAGAGTGGTAGAAAGAGTGGCTACATACAAAAATGTAAAATTAGGCACTTCACAAAATTAAAATGTCATATCTAATCACTACAACATCACTGAATTACAATTAGAATCAATCAGCTCATTGAAATTCCCGGGAGTAACTACTTGCTGGGTTATGACATGGAGTGATCAGTCATTGGTACAACAGCTGGTGAATTTGGTGTGTGTTCTCTCTCTCTCTCTCTCTCTCTCTCTCTCTCTCTCTCTCTCTGTGTGTGTGTGTGTGTGTGTGTGTGTGTGTGTGTGTGTGTGTGTTGGATTAACAATCTGTTCCCCCTCTCGAATGTTGTAACCTGTTGTTTCCATATCATGAATCATTTAGCGCGTAATGGGTACGCCGACATCGTACAGAACAGTTAGTTTCAATCTCACAACACCTCTTTTACGTCCCCAAGACACTGTGCGGAGACAGGTTTCTTTGACGCTGCTCCGTGTCTCACAGTAGTATCAGTCCTTTGCGAATCTTGTAGCAACGTTAAGGTTGAAAAATTTATAAATCTTATTACTGACCTTCCTCACTATCTAATTTCTTCAACGTAAGTCGTAATGCAGCTATACCTTCGCATTACCTTCCCGTTGCCAATCACACAACATTGCACATGCAGCGATGTATCAGCGATCTATACAAACCAACACAGTATGATTACATACCTCTCTGCAATCAACCATATTTCGGTTACACATTGTTGAAATGACACTTGGCCAGTGCCACCTTTAGTCTGCCTTAATACTAGGTAGAAATCACTGCGCCCGAAATAATAATGTGTACAACTCGCAAATATAATTTCGCAGTTTTACCTACTCTTCGAAAGTTTAGATTCCTCACATAATTATAACGAAGCCGATAAATAAGTAATTTTACTTAATGGGAAGAATTCTATTTTGGCGCAGCAAAGACTGAAGTAAGCAAATTATGCTTGTGATTAACCATATTTTTTATAGATTTAAAAACTTCTGTTTATTTATTGTATAGTTCAGTAACAACTGTATGTCAATACAGCTGCTCACAGGCCAAGTAACAGGCGGCGGTGTCAGGCGTTCGGCCTTTCTAAGATTTCCACATTGAACTTATGCTCTTTGCACAGTTTAAATTGGAGGCGCCAAAATGAGCGATGGTACTGTGACTGAAAGGTAAGCAAAATTTGTTTGTGGAAATTGATTGTTGCTGTTTTAATTTGTTTGCCATGCCATGTAAATGGTTAGATTGATTCTCCAAGTGTGTGCCCACTTCGTGATGGAATACTACATAGCTAATACAACATGTCTGATAAAGTTACCTTTTCCCATTGGAAGTACGTTTTAACAGTGGCACTTTGACACTTTCTTTAACGGAATGAGTGACTGAAGATACCACTGAAATTATTTGCAAGCTCTTTCTTTTACTGAATTTTATAATGTTACTCGTTTTATAGTATATGTGTACTTATTTTGGATTACATTTCCCCGTTTGCACCATCCTTATTTGTTAGTTTGATTGCGGAAGAACTGCTACACTGGTAATATTTCATAAGAATAGTATCCATTTTGTGACTAGTTTTGTCGTGTAGTTAAATACAGTCCAACGAGTGCAGTAGGTCTATTACGAATCATGAATACAGTGAAGATATTCAAGTGTTACAACGATATAAATGTAATTGGAATATTCGCATACCAGTACGTAGGCGTACCAATTCTTGGGCGGTGTTTTGCTAGAAATGAAAATGTCAGATCTCTTACGTATCATTATTTCTGTTATAGCGTATCTGATAATGCATAATTTGAACAGAAGCAGCTCTCTGTAGACATCATTAAAATATATGATTCATTACTTTGATTTTTACTGGCGTGAAATCGTGTTCAGCTTCTAGAGCGAGATTTCCACTTCTGGGAAAGATATGCTTCAAGACATGGGTAGGGTATTATTATAAGCTTATAGTAAAAAAAAAATTAATTACTGGCCACTGTAACGCTGATAATGTACGTTCCTCTAAAAATAACATTCAGTCTCCCAGAGACTAAATCAGCCACAGTTACTTTGTCTGAAACTCCTTTATGTTAATGATTTAACCCCCCCCCCCCCCCCCCCACACACACACACACGTCAGTAGGGGGGGAAGGGAAGTTGATGGTTATGGAAGGAGAAGCTACAAGGGAATGATATAGGGTTATGGCACTGGTGAGCTTACCCTGGTGCAGGCAGGGGAATACCCCTATCGCTCCCACCAATTTTGCGCAGGGACCATGAAGGTAAGAGATATTGGTCTTTTATGGAGGTGTATAGACATTTCTCTTTCCCTCACTCCTTTTGCAAGTGGTACTTGGTACCCCCCGCCATGAATCATACGGTGCCTTGCAGAGTATGTATGTAGACATAGATATGACAATAAGAACCCTGTTACAATTTCAAAGTAAATATTAACACAAAAGTGAAGCTCATGAAATCCTCAACAATCAACTGAAAAAATACCACCATTGGTATGGTAAATTTTGTATGATCTATGTAGTTCAAGAAGCCAGCAATATTGGGAACCTACACACAACTTGAAAGCCTTTAACACAAATTTCACTTGGCCTTTATGGCTCAACTGAAATCCACTATGCCACTAACTCCCACAAACCCACAGCACCAGACCACACTCTACAATACCCACCAATGCAAAGTATTAAATACAAAGTTCAACTATGAACACAACCTTCACAATAATACTAGACTAGTAAATTCTTAAAGAAAACTACATACATGAACAAACCCCTACATAAAAATGTGCTTACCAGCCACAGTCAAATGACAAATTATCTAGGCTGGCCATCTCCCTCCTTCCATTGCCACCAAAGTAACCATGCCTGGACTCACACCTCCATAACCACACGTCCCCTGAACACTACCCACCAGCTGACACCAGTCTCCAACAGAATACCTGCATTACAAAACAATTATGTGCATACATCATTCACAACTTCATAAAAAAATAAAAATGCATAAACCTAATTACTCCCCTCCCCCCTTCAAAAAAGCCACAACCCTCTCTGTACACAATACCCCAAACCACATTTAAAAAACTCCAGACTTAACTAACCAACTTTGGCCTATATATTTTACCCCAATCAAAAACATTTAATGGACAATAACTTTTTCAGCACACTTTTCCTCCAATAATACTCATCAAGGTGAGATTTTAGAGTCAGGTTGAAGTGCTCCTCTTCCCCTTTTCTGTAATGGACTCAACTGCCCCCTCTCCCTCCCCCCCCTCCCTCCACCCAATAACCCTTTTTAGAATTTGTAAAAGCCCTTTTGAATAATCTTTAAACTGCATGCTATGATTTATGATTAATGATGAAACCCCTACTGCCCCAACCCCTACACAATGAAAAACAATCAAAAACTATAGTTGAGCCCTCCCTTGTATACTCCTCTATTAAACCAAGCAATATCTGTTAAGTACATCTACCCACCACTCCAAAACCACTTCAGAACTCCCCCCCCCCCCCCCCTCCCCCCAAAAAACAACAGCTTCACCCATGTTCCCACAGTATGATCACCACTCCCATGCTTATCCTTCCCAAATTGTGATCCATAAATTTCTACATCTACCTCTGCCCTGTCAAAAAAAACCTATACTTAATAGACTCAGTACACACCTGATTGCAAAAAGAATATCACTCACAAGTGTCTCATGCATACAAAACCAGTAACTTGCCACACTGGTGAAACCTAAAAATTCAACGATTAGACCATACAACTGTAAACACTTTATGGTAGCTGCCATATCATCCCCCACCCCAGCCATTTACTTGTTGTCAGCCTGGCTTTCTATAGTTTACCAATTATGGCTACTCACTTTGCTTTATCCAGGCTTCTGTTCTCTCATCATTACTCATCTCTTAACTCATCTTACATCCCTACTTCTGGGTTTGACTGCCATTCTTAGAGGGGGAAAAGTTGCCAAACATGATGCACATGCTATCCACTGAACACCCCTTGTGGGAATGGATCACATCAGACAACTAAACCTAACACAGTCACCAGACCATTGTGGAGAGTGAGGCTCAGCTGGAGAGAGAGGGTGTCATCAGACAACTGCATTTATGTAACCACGTGAAAATCCAGAGAATGCACTGTTGGTACCATTGGTGAAAACTCCCTGTACATACCTGTGAGTATGTACCTGTCGAATGTGGAGCACAGGGATTGCAGTTAGTGATAATTGTATGAGGCAGCTGTTGGTGTGGCATGGCGGTGCTCGTGGGTAGAGGCCTCAGTCAGAGATCATGCAGATGACCCACAATGAGGAGGATCAAACTTTCTCATGCTGGTGGTAACAAGACCCCAGCAGTCTCACTCGAAGGAATAGATCAATTTATCATGGGAAGGTGTGACCACAAAGCTTTCTCTTCCCTGTCCACAGCATTGGAGGAAATTAGAACTAAAAGAGATGGTGAGATCCCTCGGTAATTAGTTTGTACCTGAATTGATTGCCAACCCTTTCGACCACAAAATCAATTTTTGAAGTGCATATAGGAAACAAATTCGTTCAAAGTAGCATGTAATAGCAAAATGGGGATTGGTTCAATCCTGATGATAATGTGATCCCCGCTCAGTTACAGGAATTGCTCACCTTTGAGAGGATCAGTGAAATTCCTGTATCCATCACTCCTCATAAGAGCCTCAACAAGGTTCAAGGTGTAATTTTCTATCACAAGCTCAAATTACAGGCACACGAATAACTGCATGGGAGAAAGCGGAGTTCATTTTTCTGCTGTATCCAATGGAGGCCAAAATATAAGACAGGCTTTCCTGTAAAGGTAAAAGCAGGTGGGGACTCCAATGACATACGTGTCACACATCACTGCAAAACCTAATTACAGTCTATCACAGGTCTGTGATGCACTGTCTCGTAGAACACCAGAAGAAGGAATGCTGGGAAAGATATGTCATTATTTTAGAGATCTGTGCCTCTTTTTTCACTAGGGTGGGCCATGTTGCATTTGTCTACACCCGCCACTTAGCAACCAGTTCTCTTATATGACAGTACTGACACTACTGTTATTGCAGAACATTTTGCAGTACACTGTGCTCAAACACCTGCATGCAAAACCCACTGTACAGCATCTGAAACTGTAAAATACTCCTCAGCTCTCTGGGCTTTGGCCAAGACACAGTAGTGAAAGTAGACAGAATCCCCAGCCAAATGCTACAACATATATCCTTTGCTGACACCACATTCTTGTATTTGATTTTACATGTCTTATAGTCTGCAGATCTTACTGTGAAGATAGGTCTGGCTGCCACATCAGTGCTGCTTGTTTAGCACCATCCAGGAGTCAAGTGTAGGGTATGTTAAGGTTACACATTGTGGTGCAATGTCACTTAAATAAAGTGGTGTTAACCTGTTGTTTACCCAACCAACAACTACGGGCACTTATGACCACAGCAGTTTTGTGCCTTAAAAAAAACCCTAACCAACAAATTATGGGTACATTTAAAAGTGTATTTCTCAGCGAAATAATTTAGAATAGCAAACTGTTTGGAAGCCTTATTATTGTTTGTTCATGTCATGGGCATGAATGGACGTAGCACATCTTCAAGGCAGGAAGACAATGGTAGTTTTGCTACAGTGTTTGGGCAGTTACTCCATGCAGCTACATCCTGGCTCGGAGAATCGAGCAGTCCATGGGATAGTGAGTGCCATGACAATGGGAGTGATGTCATAGAAGAGAGACAAAGCTTAGCTGTCAGATGGTTCAGAACTGTAATTTGTGGATGTTGTACAGATTTAATATGATGTTAGATCAATGTATGTTCACGCTTTGTACGTGATGTGATCCCTTACACACTATAGTTTAACTATAGGAGCAATATCGTATTTAAGATAAAGTGCTTTCTGTCGTTTATTAAAAAGTTGAAGACAGAGAAGAGTTTTCAAAGTTCCAGCATAGGTACAGTTGCAACAGTGAAGAAGTTCATGTTAAGAAGAAATACATGGTTTCTCTGAATGTTGGATCAGGAAGTAGCAATTCAGAATTTCGGAGTAATCATATTCCACATACACTATAACAATGTTATGAAAAGGATAGATTGCTACTCACCATACAGTGGAGACGTTGAGTCGCTGACAGGCACAATAAGACGACTGTTAAACAATTGAACTTTTGGGCGAAAAGCCTTTTGAATTAGACAACTTACATGTACATTTTCACACAAATACAATTCACATACACACATGTCCATCATCTCTGGCTGGCAAGGCAAGACTGTGAGCAACAGTGCATGATGGGAGAAGCATTCTGGGTGGTGGGAGGAGGAGGTTGGGGTGGGAAGGGGGAGGGATAGTAGGGTAGGGGTGGGGGGCAGTAAAATGCTGCTTGTTGGAACTTGTCAGCAGCACTTTACTGTCCGCTAACCCTTCGCTGCTATCCATTCCGCTCCCCACCCTAACCTAATTCTTACTTCCTCCACCCAGACTGCTTTTCACATCATGTGCTTTTGCTGCTCACAGTCTGGCCTCAGCACCCAGAGACGGTGTGTGTGTGTGTGTGTGTGTGTGTGTGTGTGTGTGTGTGTGTGAAGTTGTTTTGGCCAAAAGCTCAGTTGTTTAGCAGTATTTTTGTTGTGCCTGCCTGTGACTCTCTACACAATATAATGAGTAGCAATCTATCCTTTTCATTATATTGTCATTATTTCATCCTGGGTTTTCCAAACACACTGTTTCGAGCATAACGCAACATTTCATTCTGATGCCACAGTGCAGGGCCCAGAATTCATTTGCGCTGGCAATTAACTGATATCTGAATAAGAAGAATGTATGAAATATGAATCAAGAAGAAGTTGATAATTTTTAAAGGAAAAATTCGTAACACATGGGGCATCCATTGTGTTGGAGGTTCATAAATAGTGTTGTTGTCTTTAGCAACACAATCAACAACGCAGATTATGGCACAGTGCCAAAGCCATAACAAACACAGCAGTTGAAGAGATTTAAGAAGAATTAATTGGTTGATGAGTAATCATTCACTCCATAAATAACAATATGTTGAAAGAGTTTACAAAGACCAGAAATCAGAAGATTGGTTGTTGGATCTAATAAAGTACTACAATAGTTTAATCAGTTGCACAACTACACCCCAGCTTTGACCAACGACAGTGTTAGAAGTGCATCCACTTGGAACAACCCATTTTTCCCAGCCAGGCAGCTAGCTTCTCTTCAGCGTTGCAATGCAGTGAGCTACTCTAGCATTTTTTGGTGAGCTGTGCTAAAGCCAATTTGAATTATATGACTTTTTTTGTGGCGATTTATGTTGTGGGGCAAAGCAGATGTTTTAAGTATGAAAAGCAGTTGCTTTTTACACACACACAAACTCTGTGACACTGGAGTGCAGTACCTACTGCAACCTACATCATTCTGAATCTGTTTGGTGTATTCATCTCGTGGTCTCCCTCTACAACTTTTACCCTCTAAGCTGCCCTCCAATACTAAATTGGTGATCCCTTGATTCCTCAGAACATGTCCTACCAACCGATCGATCCCTTCTTCTAGTCAAGTTGTGCCAGAAATTTCTCTTCTCCCCAATTGTATTCAATATCTCCTCATTAGTTATGTGATTTACCCATCTAATCTTCAGCATTCTTCTGTAGCACCACATTCCGAAAGCTTCTATTCTCTTCTTGTCTAAACTATTTATCGTCCACGTTTCACTTCCATACATGGCTACACTCCATACAAATACTTTCAGAAAAGACTTCCTGACACATCTGTACTCAATGTTGACAAATTTCTCTTTTTCAGAAACGCTTTCCTTGCCATTGCCAGGCTACATTTTATATCCTCTCTACTTTGACCATCATAAGTTATTTTGCTCCCCAAACAGCAAAACTCATTTACTACTTTAAGCGTCTCATTTCCTAATCTAATACCCTCAGCATCACCCGATTTAATTCAACTGCATTCCATTATCCTCGTCCTGCTTCTGTTGATGTTCATCTTATATCCTCCTTTCAAGGCACTGTCCATTCCGTTCAGCTGCTCTTCCAGGTCCTTTGCTGTCTCTGACAGAATTACAGTGTCGTCGGCGAACCTCAAAGTTTTTATTTCTTCTCCATGGATTTTAATTCCTACTCCGAATTTTTCTTTTGTTTCCTTTATTGCTTGCTCAACATACAGATCGAATAACATCGGGGATAGGCTACAACCCTTTCTCACTCCCTTCCAACCACTGCTTCCCTTTCATAACCCCCAACGAGTTTCATAACTGCCATCTGATTCCTGTACAAATTGTAAATAGCCTTTCGCTCCCTGCATTTTAGCCCTGCTACCTTCAGAATTTGAAAGAGACTATTCCAATCAGCATTGTCAAAAGCTTTCTCTAAGTATACAAATGCTAGAAAAGTATGTTTGCCTTGCCTTAATCTATCTTCTAAGACAAGTCGTAGGGTCAGTATTGCCTCACGTGTTCCAACATTTCTACGGAATCCAAACTGATCTTCCTCAAGGTCAGTTTCTACCAGTTTTCCATTTGTCTGTAAAGAATTCGTGTTAGTATTTTGCAGCCGTGGCTTATTAAACTGATAGTTTGGTAATTCTCACATCTGTCAATACCTGCTTTCTTTGGGATTGGAATTATTATATTCTTCTTGAAGGCTGAAGGTATTTCGCCTGTCTCATACATCATGCTCACCAGATGGTAGAGTTTTGTCAGGACTGGCTCTCCCAAGACTGTCAGTAGTTCTAATGGAATATTGTCTACTCCCGGGGCCTTGTTTCGACTCAGGTATTTCAGTGCTCTGTCAAACTCTTCACGCAGTATCATATCTCCCATTTCATCTTCATCTACATCCTCCATTTCCATAATATTGTCCTCAAGAACATCGCCCTCGTATAGACCCCCTATATACTCCTTCCACCTTTCTGCTTTCCCTTCTTTGCTTAGAACTGGGTTTCCATCTGAGCTCTTGGTATTCAGGCAAGTGGTTCTCTTTTCTCCAAAGTCCTCTTTAATTTTCCTGTAGGTAGTATCTATCTTACCCCTAGTGATATGTGCCTCTACATCCTTACATTTGTCCTCTAGCCATCCCTTCTTAGCCATTTTGTACTTCCTGTCGATCTCGTTTTTGGGATGTTTATATTCCTTTTTGCCTGCTTCGTTTACTGCATTTTTGTATTTTCTCCTTTTGTCAATTAAATTTAGTATCCCTTCCGTTACCCAAGGATTTCTATTAGGCCTCGTCTTTTTACCTACTTGATCCTCTGCTGCCATCACTATTTCATCTCCCAAAGCTACCCATTCTTTTCTACTGTATTTCTTCTCCCATTCTTGTCAATAATTCCCTAATGTTCTCCCTGAAACTCTCTACAACCTCTGGTTCTGTCAGTTTATCCGGGTCCCATCTTAAATTCCCACCTTTTTGCAGTTTCTTCAGTTTTAATCTACAGTTCATAACCAACAGATTGTGGTCCGAGTCCACATCTGCCCCTGGAAATGTCTTAAAATTTAAAACCTAGTTCCTAAATCCCTGTCTTACCATTATATAACCTATCTGAAACTTTTCAGTATCTCCAGGCTTCTTTCATGTGTACAACCTTTTATGATTCTTGAACTAAGTGTGTTAGCTATGATTAAGTTATGCTCTGTGCAAAATTCTACCAGGCAGCTTCCTCTTTCATTCCTTATCCCCATTCCATATCCACCTACTATGTTTCCTTCTCTTCCTTTTCCTACTAGCTATCTAATTCCAGTCACCCCTGGCTATTAAATTATCGCCTCCCTTCACTATCTGAATAATTTCTTTTATCTCATCATACATTTCATCAGTCTCTTCGTTATCTGCAGAGCTAGTTGGCATATAAACTTGTACTTCTGTGGTAGGCATGGGCTTCGTGTCTATCTTAGCCACAATAGTGTGTTCACTATGCTGTTTGCAGTAGCTTACCTGCATTCCTATTTTTATATTCATTATTAAACCTACTCCTGCATTACCCCTATTTGATTTTGTATTTATAATCCTGTATTCACCTGACAAGAAGTCTTGTTCCTCCTGCCACCGAACTTCACTAATTCCCACTATAAGTAACTTCAACCTATTCATTTCTCTTTTTAAATTTTCTAACCTACCTGCCCGATTAAGGGATCTGACATTCCACACTCCGACCCGTAGAACGCCAGTTTTCTTTCTCCTGATGAGAACGTCCTCCTGAGTAGTCCCCGTCCGGAGATCTGAATGGGGGACTATTTTACCTCCAGAATATTTTACCCAAGAGGACACCATCATCATTTAACTTTACAGTAAAGCTGCATGCCCTTGGGAAAAATTATGGCTGTAGTTTCCCCTTGCTTTCAGCCGTTCACAGTACCAGCAATGCAAGGCTGTTTTGGTTAGTGTTACAAGGCCAGATCAGTCAAGCATCCAGACTGTTGCCCCTGCAACTACTGAAAAGGCTGCTGCCCCTCTTCAGAAACCACACATTTGTCTGGCCTCTCAACAGATACCCCTCCGTTGTGTTGTACCTACGGTACGGCTATCTGTGTCACTGAGGCACGCAAGCCTCCTCACCAACAGCAAGGTCCATGGTTCATGGTTCAAGGTAAAATCTCAGAAATTTAATGTACTAACCGTCGAACAGAAAAGGGAATTAAAAATCATATTGATAATGTATTAAGAAATATTTTCTGATACACCAAGTGTAGTTCGTGAGTATGTGTCTATTGTTGTTGTTGTTGTTGTGGTCTTCAGTCCTGAGACTGGTTTGATGCAGCTCTCCATGCTACTCTATCCTGTGCAAGCTTCTTCATCTCCCAGTACCTACTGCAACCTACATCCTTCTGAATCTGTTTAGTGTATTCATCTCTTGGTCTCCCTCTATGATTTTTACCCTCCACGCTGCCCTCCAATGCTAAATTGGTGATCCCTTGATTCCTCAGAATGTATCCTACCAACCGATCCCTTCTTCTAGTCAAATTGTGCCACAAACTCCTCTTCTCCCCAATCCTATTCAATACCTCCTCATTAGTTATATGATCTACCCATCTAATCTTCCACTTTCTTCTGTAGCACCACATTTCAAAAGATTTTATTCTCTTCTTGTGTTAACGATTTATTGTCTATGTTTCACTTCCATACATGGCTACACTCCATACAAATACTTTCAGAAACGACTTCCTGACACTTAAATCAATACTCGATGTTAACAAATTTCTCTTCTTCAGAAACGCTTTCCTTGCCATTGCCAGTCTACATTTGATATCCTCTCTACTTCGACCATCATCAGCTATTTTACTCCCCAAATAGCAAAACTCCTTTACTACTTTGTGTCTCGTTTGCTAATATAATTCCCTCAGCATCACCCGATTTAATTTGACTACATTCCATTATCCTCGTTTTGCTTTTGTTGATGTTCATCTTATACCTTCCTTTCAAGACACTGTCCATTCCGTTCAACTTCTCTTCCAAGTCCTTTGCTGTCTCCAACAGAATTACAATGTCATCGGCGAACCTCAAAGTTTTTATTTCTTCTCCATGGATTTTAATACCTACTCCGAATTTTTCTTTTGTTTCCTTCACTGCTTGCTCAATATACAGATTGAATAGCATCGGGGATAGGCTACAACCCTGTCTCACTCCCTTCCCAACCACTGTTTCCCTTTCGTGCCCCTCGACTCTCATAACTGCCATCTGGTTTCGGTACAAATTGTAAATAGCTCTTCGCTCCCTGTATTTTACCCCTGCCACCTTCAGAATTTGAATGAGAGTATTCCAGTGAACATTGTCAAAAACTTTCTCTAAGTCTACAAATGCCTGAAACATAGGTTTGCCTTTCCTTAATCTAGCTTCTAAGATAAGTCGTAGGGTCAGGATTGCCTCACGTGTTCCAATATTTCTACGGAATGTAGAAATGTGTCTATATTTGAGATACAAGAAGAGAAACCTACTGTCCAAGAAAATATACAAAAGATGATCGAGAATAAATGTAGCGTAAGTGTAACAGTAATCATATTTAAGTGGTAAAAAAAAAAAAAAACATGTAAGAGGACTACGCTTGGTGATAATTCATGAACTTTAAATAAAAATATTGAAACAGAGGGTTAAGCGTGTACAAAGACAACGCACAGCTTGTTTCCAAGAACTGGGCGGATCATTTTGCATTATTGATTAGAACTTGAAAAGAATTAAAGGGGAATAACAATAAAGCTAACTAACTCTTATTTTGGAAGGCAAGAATTGAAGTTTTTTGGGGCATATAGTCGGTGTAGAGGGGATACAACCCAATCCAGAAATGATTCAAGCAGTAAAAGAATGCTTGGAACTGTGGAATGTAAAACAATTTCATTTCTTCACTTAGAATCATTGCAAATGTTGTGGAGAGAAAAATCAGTAAGCTGAGAGATTTTCCATATCTTCATTCAATAATGCATGAAATAATGTTATGGGGTAACTCATCTTTAAGGAAGAAAGAAAGCCAGCCTTAATTGCTCAAAAATGTGCTGTAAGAATAATGTGTGGTGCTCGCCCACAATCACCTTGTAGACATCTGTTAAAGTAGTTGGGCATTCTTCTGATTACTGCTTCACAGTATATTTATTCCTTCAGAAGTTCATTGTAAATAATCCACGGCAGTTCAAAGTGGACAATGATGTACATGATTACAATACCAGATGCTAATTACTCCATGTGAAAATTGTGTTATCCACAAAAAGAGGTGCTCAGTGCTGGAACAGAAATTTCTTATAACTTATCCAGCGATAAAAAATGGGGATGGGGGGGGGGAGCAGAAGGAGTGACTTAGTGAAATTACAAATGCTCAGCATGCAGCCATATTTACAAATTAATTTGCGGCGGAATGTAAAATGACTTAGTCCACCTCTTTATGATTTATCGTGCAAATGATCCATAGAACAGGAAACTAACTTACTAGAGGAGCCTACCTGAGTTGTAGTAGCCTAAGTTGTATACTGATTTAATAATTGAATGTTAAGGACGCAAGTGTCTGAGCTTTGTGTGCTGTTCATGATGTATGGAACAAAACGTGAATGATTATATTATGCAAGGCAATGAAAGGTTGGTAGTTGTTCTAAGCATGTAACTCCTCTAGTTTGATTGTACATGCTGTAGTAGAGCTTGAAGTGTCTACTACGAAGCAAAATCAACTATAAGAAATAACTGAATCTCCTACCACATCCTATATATGCATATTATGCAAATATAACTTTGATTATTGTCCAAAATATTTTGTATACTTTTCTAATGGATGTTAGTAACATGGATTGCTATGAGCTTGTAGGAGGGGATTTTGTACATTTTCCAGTCTGGTAAGCTTCAAGGTTGGGATTTGTACATATTTATTAGGGAAGGTTAGCTTTACTTAAAAGTGTGAGTACTTGTCTTTTATCCTGAGTGAAATAACTAAGTTTGAGAAAGAGAATTTAAAAATGGGCTACAGGATTAGTTAAGTAGAAACAAAGTGTAAATAACTTAGAGTTAATACATTAATGGCGTTGCTATAACCAAATGATTTTAAATATGAATTAGAAAAAGCTTTGTCTGTTGTGACTACCACACTTTCACAAGCTTAAAAAATATTCCAATTGAAACTCATCTCTGCTATGTCAATAACATATCTTGGGGTGCGGACCACTCCGCACTCGTACATCTTTACAAAGTCATATCTTATCTCAACTACATTACAGGCCTGCTTTATCGACTGGGTTATGGCCACTGGATCCATTGCAGAATCTTGCAACTGGCACGTTTCAGATGAGCTCCGTAGAAAGTCTTTTGGGAGAGGATGGGATTTATGCCTTGTAGAACAAGCACCACCGCCTACAACTGAATTATGCAGTACATATCCAAAGCCACCCTGAAGACTTGAACCATCATACCCTCTCCCTTTCAGGGGTATTTGCCTACCACAGAGGTGATCCTGGTCTATTATGTCAATAAAAATACGTGTGGATTCTCTTCGCTGCGACAACCATCTTTCCGTATGGAACTCTGTTGACAAGTTATATTCACAACCACACAAGGATCTGCCTGGGCGTATCTTGAAGATTAAAGGAAATAACAGATCTCTTCGCATCTCAGTGTTTGTTCCTGTCAGTTCTCAATGAAATTTCTAGTTCAAAAGTACAAAGATCTACAAGCTCATCTGCTATGCTTTCCTACTTTCCGGAGGTCACTAATGATAGTCCCTCCATTGTATGGGTGCAACTTTTTTACCATGGTCCTTTTCCAAGTCCTCTGTTATACTTGCACTTGATGTTGTGAGAGTTTCCTAACCTGCAGTGATCCTCTAGTTCACCCAAAATTATTTTCTTTTTGACCTCCATGGTACTGGGAACTCAATTATATTCATCTGGACTTCTAGTCATGTCTGAATTCATAGGAAGGAGATTGTTGATCAGTTAGCAATGGAGGGTACCAGGATGGAAATCTTGTAGGTAGATGGGGAGTCTGGAATGTGACATACAGTTGACTTTGCATCTTCAGTTTCCATAGTAATGGAACAGGTAATGGTGTGCTGTGGTCACTAGAAACAGGATATGAGCAATAAATGGATTCATGGCTGCGTAGTGGTCTCCCTTCATATATTCCAAACAGAACTACTTTTCTTTGCCAGCTTCTTGATGACACCTTTCATATTCATGGTCTCATTTTCAGGCAAGGTGACCCTTGCTATTGTCAGTATGATGGTTTGAATATCTGCAAGATTTAAACAAAGATAATAAAGAAGATATATGAATTTGAATTACCAATTTGAATGGAATCTTTTGGATTTGTAGGTGTTACGAAATCTCATGACTAGTGAAAGTTGCGGTTACATGCTTTCAGGGGTAAGGACTCAAAACATTTTAGGTCAGTATTTTATACAACATATACAGCTAGGAAACCTCTACCGTGATTAACAAGAGGAAATGATAAAATGAGAGTACTAAAAGCAGAAATGGAATCTTGGTGGAGAAAATTGAGAGTAGATCCAAAAATCAACTACAGTAGGACCAAAACGATATAATGAACACAGCAAAATTAGCAGTGTGCTCTCCAAGAACTGTACTGCTATTTGTGTGTGTAACCTGCATTTGTTATTTATTGCTTATTTAGCCTGATCAGATTAGTACCTTAAGGTCCTCTCTTACATCTGACAAGGAACAACACATACAAAAATATAAATATAATAATAATAATAATAATAATAATAATTGAGACATTAAGAATGATACTGATTAGTTTAGTACTTTTGAAGCCTTGTTTGGTATTAGATGAAGTGGAAGGGCTATTGAAAGAGGAGAGAATTGAAAAGAAAGTGACAACAGCTGCTAGGAAAAAATAGATTTTCAGTGCAGAACTCTGTAGACAAGGAGAGGGGAAAGTGATGGGGGAGGAGTGGTTGGTGAGAGAGGAAGCTGCTAGAAGAGATAGCTTTTGTGATAAAAAGTGGGCCATTACCTATCTTTTGAAGTTTGAAAGGATTTTAATCTCTCTAATATTTTGAGGAAGATTGCTCTAAAGTCGGGTTCCTGGTACAGAAAATGATTTAGAGAACATGGCAGTGTTGTGTGGTGGTACAGAGAGGATTTTACTTTTTTGAGAATGAGTATTTCTTATGTCTTGTTCGGATAGTAATGTAACGGGTGCAAGTAATAAGGAAGTAGTGCAGTGATTGAGAAGATGATGCAGCAAACACAGGGTATGATAGTCTCCATGCTTGTCGGCATGTAGCTATGATTATTGTTCATAGGCAGGAGTGATACAGTCGAAGTAGTATGCATCACAAATGTATCATGCTCAAGCATTTATCACCATTTCTAGCCGATGTGAACTATTGTACGAAAGTCCTTGGAGAATAGGGTCACAAGATTGGGGATTATTAGTCTCTCTTGAGTTTCTTTTTAAGGTCAAGAGGGAATACTTTTTCAAATTTCTATAATGAATGATGTGTTACCGACACCTTCATACAGACTGCAGTTGTGTGCTCATTCCAGTTTAGGTGATGGTCCAGAATGGTCCCCAAATTCTTTGCAGAAGAAGAAAAGGAAATTTGTGTGCTGTGTAGGATTAAGGTTGGAAGAGATGCTCTGAACTGAAGAGTAATAAATTATTTGTGAGTGACTAAGATTGTTTGCAGATTGGATGGATTGAGTTTCAAATCTATTTTCTGGGCTCATTATGATAAAGCAAGTACATTAGCATTTACATTCTGGCTGGCTGTACATACATTTGTTGGACTTGCATTTAGGTATAACTGAAGGTTATTAGCGTATAAATGATGTTTGCAGTGGGAAGTTATAGTCAACACGTCATTAACGTATAATGAGAAAAGTAATGGACCCAATACTGATCCTTGTGGGACCCCTGATACTATAGTCTTCTATTACGACATTTTGTTCCTATCATTACACACTGTTGACAGCATGTGAGGTATGAGTGGAACCAGTGTGCAGCATTTGCAGAAGAGTTTTGACTTTTGAGTTTAGCAAGTAGAATATTAAAGACGACACTGTTGAAAGCTTTGCTGAAATCAATAGCACATTATAGCTGCCTCTTGTGATCCGGCGACACAGGCTGTTCAATTGTGTCCTCTGCTCAGACTCACTCGGTGCCCTTCAAAGTCTATGTGCACTGTACACTGCCCATCCCTTAGTGTAGCGAGTCCAGGAAAACTGCCACTTACTCAGTCTTGGTGTGGAGCCACTGTGATATTTATGTGGGTTCCTGGTCATGTCAGTTTGCCAGGAAACGAAGCTGCTGACGCTGCTGCCAACGCTGTAGTCCTCGTACTTTAGCCCGCTAATTCCTATATTTCCTCCAATGATCTCCGAGTTGCCGTCTCTCAGGAGGTGGTGTCCCTTTGGCATCACCAATGGTCCTCCCTTCTTGGGAATAAGCTCCGGCTTATTAAGCCTCTCCCAGCAGCTTGGATGACCTCCTCTCAGCCCTCCCACTGGGAGGAGGCCATTTTAACTGGGCTGCATATTGGGCACTGCATTTTTAGCCATTGTCATTTGATAAGTGGTGCTACCCCATCACTTTGTACACATTGCACCCTCCAATGTCTCTTGGGACTGATGTATAGTAACTCCTCTCTGTCTTTGTGTTCTGTAGTTTTGACTTGGGCACATATGACCCCAGTTGTTTATTGTGCCCTTAAACAAAGCCAGTGACAACTGTCTGAGAAGACATAAAGCATGAAGTGATGCAGGTAATTCGCAGCTGTCAGCCTGTCTTAGATTACTACTACAGGTCGCATGCAAGTGCAAGAGAATGTCTCCCATGACATAATACTGCTCCCACCAGCCTGCATTTGTGGCACGCTGCCCATTTCAAGCTGCCATTCTCCTCAATGATGGCATTTGTAGAGACAACCATCAACTTAGTGTAGCAAAAATGTGATTCACCTGAAGGGCTTACACATCTCCATTCATAAATGGTAGACTCCCAGTGGTCCTGTACTGACTGCAATCTTATCTGATAGTGTTGTTGGGTCAAAACGTGATCACATAGCATTAGCCTGCTGCGAATCTCCATGTTCAACAATGTACAGTGAACAGTGTGCTCCTAAACACACATGCGTGCACCGGCATTGTACTTTTTCAGCAGAGGTCACCTATCACCATCCATCCTACTTTACAAAGCAGACAAGCCTCCAAACCCCATGTTCTGTGAAATGTCTGTTCTGTGAAGAGTCGTGGATGTCTGACCATTTAGCATCTAGTAATAGTTTGTGTCCTCCTACCTCTTTCTGTAGATGCTCAAGACCAGCTTTACTTTTTATGAGATACTTGTTCACAGACTGTGGATAATAATAATAATCTGCTACCCTTCGCCAAAGTCACTTATCCCAATGGATTTCCAAATTTGCAGTCCATATCTTCCCTAGGGTGATACCCTGTACAAGTCTGCTCCCCTTACATACTTTCGCTACCTCGTCATCTGCCTATAACGCCACCAGATGGCATCCAACGCCATGGTGGGCAGTGGTCGTAATGCCTTGGCTTATTAGTGTATACCCACTGAAGAAGCAACAATACCGCATTCTTCAGGCTCTTCCCACTGGAAATCTGTTCCACAGTGATCTGAAGAAATAAGCTGCAGCTATCAGAGAGCATCAATGGTCACTTCAATCACACCAACGCCATACTTCTACGGAACATCTAATAGCATTCCAGAGACTTCGAGTGAAGGCATGGTTTTTAACAAAAAAGAGAATGCAGGAATGTTAGGAACACTATGTATCTTCTATGAGAGCCCACAGCTCTATTGCCTCAAGTATGGATTGAACTGCACCACACTTGCAAACACTCACTATTCACAGTAGTTCCTGACATGTACCTCAACAGAAACATCTGTAATTATCTTGCAGTCATTGCTGAATGTTTTGCAATACATTTCACCGAAGTATCCACATGCTATAACAACCATCCCAATTTCCTGGCCATGAAAAACCAGGCTGAATGAAACTAATAATCCTTCCACGCAAAAGATGTCTAGTCATACAGTATTTGACTTAGTGAACGGGAGCTCTGCAGCACTGTAGCGGAGCATCACAACACAGCCCCTGGACCCAGTGAAACCCATAATCAAATGCTTAATCAGCTTAGTGACAACAGCATGAAACACCTCATTTTTTTCAGTCACATTTGACAGGCAGGGCAGACCCCCCCCCCCCCCCCCTGCCCCTCTGCTGCCACCCAATTTCGTCCTTCCCCAGTGGTGGTGGTGGTGGTGGTGGTGGTGGTGGTGGTGGTGGTGGTGGTGGTGGGGGGGGGGTATTATTATTCCTCTCTTGAAACCAGGAAAAGTCCCTCAAATTGTGACTAATTATTAACCAATCTCTGATGAATGGGCTTTGCAGATTATTTTAAAGAATGGTCAACCAACGACTGGTAGCGCTTGCTAGCCACAATTTTTCACAATTTAAATCAAATTCTGTTCCACCACAGGCCAACTAATTCACCTGGACTCTGCAATGCGCATTGCTTTTGTTCATTGCCAACACCTAATTGTTGTGTTCTTTGACCTGCAGAAGGCATTCGCTACCACCTAGTGCCATAACATTGTCTACTCTGAATTAGCATGGCTTCTGGAGCTGCTTACTCATTTTTATCCAGAATTATCCTTTTGATGGTTCTGCATCCAAATGGATTCACACTTCAGCAACTCATGTGTACAGGAAACTGGGATCCCTCAGGAATCAGTTCTGAGCATAACCTTCTCCACCGTTGTAGTCAATGGTATCGTGACTGTAGTGGGACCCATAGTCTCACCGTCACCGTTTGTTAGTGACCTCTGCCTGTATTACTGCTCTACATCATTGCCCACAGCAGAGCACCAACTTCAAGGGGCCATATGAAGTGTATAGTCTTAGACATAAAAACTGGTTTTCAGCCAACTGCCAGCGAGACTACATCAGAGTCGTTCAGTGAAGGTGGGCAATAAGACCAGCTGCTCCTCAGAATCCTAAGTCTGGCCATGTGAACAGATTGGTAATACTGTAGGATGTGGAAGTGTCTGGAGAAAGTGTTGTCTTCTAGAGTTTGTATATTGCTGTATCAGTTCAAGGCCAAATGTGGCCACTGGCTACCGGACATACACCACCTGCCGCTGCTGTCCAGTCAGGTCACCCAATCGCAGTGAGTATTTATCAACTGTCATTATCTTATTTGAAGTTCTAGTTTTTGTTATCCAGTTACGTGTGGGAGTTTGCGTACTTGAAACTTGGGTACAGTGAAACCCCACTTCTACCCTTTTCAACGGACTTCGAAAAAACAGTGTAAAATGTGGGAAATAACGTTTTAAGCTGTAAAAGTTATGTATATGATACCCACTTGCATTTTATGTATAATATATGTACATAACAGGCATCAAAAGACTTATCAGGGACTTGCTTCTTACCTCATGAAGATTTATTATATAATAAAAACCGCTGATGTAACTGGAACTGACAACTGTCTGGGAAGTAGGAACGTTTGAATCAATTTAATATTTCATAATCGATGTTTTTGAAAGCCTGCAGCTGTCATTCACTATTTAAATAATGAAATACTGCACTAGTTATGTATTTTTTCATGCTTAGCATGACGCATTTCGAGAATTTTTTCTTGTTGTCAACTGCAAATATGTAATTAAATCTTTTGCATGGTGTTTTAATATGAGTTATTCTGCATTTCTTGCGCTGTAGTCGTATCGAAACACGTTTTGCTCAGCATGAATAAAGAGTGTAACCGGTACTTTGTTTAAACTAAAAACATTTGAGCAACGCAAAGTGAATGACAGTGTCAACTAGCGCTCCAAGTGGCCATACGCCGACACTCGGTAAATATGGTTTTGACAAAGGTGTCACAATGATCACAACAATCATAAAACTGTGTTTACGCAGTAGAGGCAGTTTGGAAATGGTTGTGATTGGTCATGATATCTTCATTCAAACGAACCTATTTACTCACATCAGCCACCATGCCAAGTAGAGTTCGGCAGTAGCAGGAAATATGGCACAAATTGTTCCAACTTCCAGGCGTTTACTGGTTCAAATGCACTGAGTAGAGTGCCCTGGTATCAAGAAACTTAACCACGTAATATTTGTAAACACTACTGGATGGCCAACATCATTTTTTCCCCACAAACATTTTTTTGTAATGCGTATGTCACGGGAAAATTATAAATATGTTGACGCAAAACCAGGTGCAAATTAACATTGTGGGTATAGGAAATTTGACAGGACCAATAATAAATGTTGTAAATGGCGGGAAAACGTTAGTTCCGGGAATGTAAAAGCGGGGTTGTACTGTACGTTGTTTAAGTGTTGTAAAATAGTTGCAAGTGGAAAAAGGTCTATCATTTGCGAGATATTGTTTGCTTTGGGTTTAATAGAGGGGTGAAGGTAGTGGATGGAGGAAGTGGTTTTGTGCAGGTCACACCAGAAGAGGATTTTCTTGTTTGAAGAAAGATCATTCTGCAATGAATGATTTTTCCACATTCATAAAGTCTTCATGATAGTATGATGTTTTTATTAAATAGGCAAGGTTCAGAAGTTGGGTGTAGGAGTACTACAGTCTCTAATAAAAATCAAGGGGGTGACTACTACTGCATTTTTGCGTGAATATCATCAATTCCCTCATGGAGTACTCCTTTGTGATATTGTTGTTGGAAAAAAAGGAAGAGGGTACAGGCCCAGTAACTAAATGAACAAGTGCAAAATATAAAAACACACACACAAATTCCAGGATGGTAGCTTCCA
Source organism: Schistocerca serialis cubense (assembly GCF_023864345.2). Lineage (NCBI taxonomy): Eukaryota > Metazoa > Arthropoda > Insecta > Orthoptera > Acrididae > Schistocerca > Schistocerca serialis. The sequence goes on from NC_064641.1 coordinate 825,630,582, forward strand.
TCCCCTCCAGTAGTAAGAAATCCAAGCAAAGAACCAGCTCTCATAATCTTAGCTGTTGGCAGGATGTAAAACACCAACCAACCTTCAAAAAAATTAAAGAGAGTTGTTCTCATGAACAGTTGTGTCTGAGAAAGTGCAAACTTGACAAGTTGCGGTAAGGTTGTGGCGTGTTGTGTGTTTACACCATGAGCAACCAGCCACGGTTGTGTGCCAGCCCCATAGTACAGTCTGTAGTGGTGCAGACGTCCAGCAACTGCCTGGTGGCACTTTATATGGGTCATTTTCAACATTTAAAAACAACAAAAAAGATCATTCTACACTCGCTGACCTTGACAAGTGAAGAGTGAAGTCGTTGAAACTCGTGAGAATTTTTATCTTGTTATGGACACTCTCAACCACTTTTTATGACCCATTACCACGCTGCTCCCAGTCCACAAGTGGGCTGTGGCCCCATGGTTTGGGAATCGGGTTGGGAATCACTGTGTACCACTTCACAAATTGGACGTCATTGACATTCAAGAAATGTTTAAAACAGCTCATTAACTTGCACCACTGAATGAAAAATGGTAGGCCATAGTGATCACAAAGGTTCCCACTATAAAGATCAAAGCCAAACTCCTTGGGAGTTACAAAGTGTGTGAGATGTTCATCTAGGTATCCACACTTAAAGAATGTAAGTAGATTCATATTGTGGTAACAGGTGGATGAGAACGGGTGGGATGTGATGGCATGCAACCAAATGTGAAACAGTCTGTTGTGGAGGTTATCGTGAAACTGGCTATCCTTTGAGGCATAGCTGCAAACTGGGCGATAATATGTGTCACAGGCAGGGAAAAAACAAACATCCAGAGGCTGAATTTGTCCAGTGGTTCCAGGTGATATGAACTACAATGTTACACAATTTTCAGATGGTATAGTTTGCTCTAAAGGAGTATGGTTTTATACACAGGCGAGGAATCAAGCAAAAGCAAGTTAGTTTGACCAGCCATTGGCCAAAAGCACTGCTCAAGCCATAGTTTTAGTTCTCTTTTGCCCATTTCCCACTATTGCTTGCTGTGGCATAAATATTTCCTACTGCTCTTGCAAGATCACGTATACGACAAAGTCAGAGGAGGCAGAGCTCCTCTAACTTATCACAGCACAATAAATAACTTCCCAACCAATTAACCATCCAGATTAACAGTCATCATAATTGTATACGAATGTGTTAAGGCACTGATGTTAGATGATTTTGTTACAAATTTCTCGGTACCTCTAATTTCCAGGATTACCTTCATATGCATTTCCTCTTCAAATCCTTATTGTGTGGAGTTGAAAACAAATTCCTTACTGAATGACGAGATAAGTTTGTTTCTTATCTAGAAATTTTCGGGCAGATACCGCAGTCAGCAGTGCATCAACAACTTGATGCTTTGTTTGAAATTTTGTTATTGTAGGTCTTCCAGTGCTGTACATTGTTCGAAGTTATGCAACCATGCACTGCTTGCCTTGAAATCACTGTAATATATGTCGTGAAGTTTGATTTCAAGTTATGATTTATCTTTCAGCAAAAGAGAGCTATGGATAGTAAGGTGTCTTAGTTATACACACTATTGTGAGATCAAAACAGAACTGCTTCGCTCTTTAGATGTGAAGGCTGGTCCATTGTCACTAACTGAGGTTTGTTGGGTGCCCAAAGCTGGCAAAAATTCTCTCAAGATGTTGAATGCTAATAGCAGCAGTGGTGCCACTGCTAGTGTTCAACCAGACAAAGCTAGTGAAGGTGTCAACCATGACAAAGACAAAACAGTTTCTCCCGTGTGTATGAGGCAAGGAACCCAGGTAGTCAGTATAGTGATTGCCTATTAGTTGCCATGTTTTATGGAGCCCTAGGTGATGTCCACACAAGGACTGAAGGAAGTATGTAAATACACCAGGGATTGGGCTCAAGGGTACAAATAACTTGGATACCTCATCCCCCCTGGACTGGAAACAAGGAAAATGGCAAATGCGAAATCCTGGAAAGTCCCTGCAGCTTTCAACTTATCATAAATGGACTGCTGTTCAGGGTCTTGTTGCTGCTGCACTTAGAGATTGGCAAACAGGTACGGAATCTCTGTCAGAACTCCATGTTGCATACTGCGATGTCAGCCACTATCTGATCATCCGCACTTTCAAAAACATGCCACCAGTTACACTGCTGCTTTTCCTACAGCCGCCACCATGGCATGAGGACACTGCCTCGAATATGTACGCCACTGCCAATGAGATCCAAGCATCCCCCCTGTGGAGCTCCAGCAGCGGGTCTACTTAAGTTCAAACATTCATACACTGACCCCGCTTTGTGTGTTTGCCAGTTGAATAACATTCACAGACTTTCATAGTGGCCGAGGCTTGTGATCCACTGAATAGTTATTGTAGTGAAATGTGACTGATTCGTAAATCTGTGGTATCTGTACATGTTCCAACATTCGAAGCTACTCGTAGCAACTGATGATGCTGCAACTACAGCTACAAAGTTATATATTATTTTTTAATATTTGATATTAGAATTGGAATAAATTAATATCTGAATTCTCTGTTCGCAAACAACACCTATTCCATGCTCCTGTATCCACTAAAGCACCACACAGCATGCAGAGGAAGTTATAACACATGGAAGCTGTCCATAGCCTCAGGCTCGTCACCGACATCATCCACTTGAATCATTCAGCTCAACGCCATTGGCAGTTTGGTTCTGTCCCCATTTAATATGGCAAACTTTGAACTGGAATGCGGAGATCCTTACTGCCCACCGTGTTATTCGCCCCATCATGCATGTCTGACCCAACACCCAGTTCAGGGCTGGGTTGTCGGTCTCCAGGCAAAACCACGATGTTCCAAATGGAATTTGAATTTCTCTAATCCAAACACCACGGCCAACACTTCCAATTTGTACACTGAATATTTGGTTTCAGCTGGTGACAACACCTGCGAAGTGTATGCAAGAGGCCTCCTCTCTGAATAGGGGTGTGGAAATGGATTAATAATTGCTTGAATAATTGGAAAAATTGATTGAAAAGAATAGTTGAAAAAATATTTGAAGGTAACTTATGAATCTGTGCACAATATTGGGTGAACTTTAACTGATGCCAATATCAACAGACATTTAATATCATTACATTCAAGGTCAATAAACGTAATTTTATTACGTACTGTTGCTTCCAGTAGTGTGCGGTACCAATTATTCTCCACAACAATTGAAACTGTCGATCTGTCACACAAAGCACAATATTTTTAATGGAAGTAAACAAAGTTCAATAGACGCCTACCAAGTTTGAATCATTACCTTCACATTAATTCCATTGTGTTTAGTCTTGGGTGTGACAATGCTGATGCAAAATGCTCCTCCAGATACCGCGTGAATTATTCTTTTCTACACTGAACCTCCTGATGAAGGATCTCGGCGGCGAGTGGAATGATGAATAGATAGGATTTGAACTTATAACCTTGCGAATAAATATTTTTTTTCTAATAACTTTTTATAATACCTCTAATGATTGATAAAAATACACATTTTTAACAACACTGATGGGGCAGATCCAAGGATATGTGCATACACTACCACTTCCCGAAACAAAAGGGTGAAGGTACATGAATTAATAAATTGAAGAGCGTATTTGTTACTTTGTTTCATACAGACATTTAACAATATATCAAAGCATTATCCTTGCCACAAAACAACTCGTTAATTTACCTTTGGCAGTGTCTTTGGTTTATAGCTCATTCAGTTTACGTATAGCTTATATATAAGAAAAGAAAGAAAAATAATACCATTCAATACATCTCTCCAATCTACTCTCTTAATGTGACAGACGCCACACCAGTATTGGAAATGCCAGTGTAAACAATGAACAGGTAATTACAATCAGGGATCCCCAATACGGGTGCCATTGTACTGGCAATATCAATGCCTCAAAGGCAGCATGTTGAGATTCACCCCATACGAGTTTTTTCCCTCTCTACATAATTGATTAATAGGAGCCACTATCTGCGAGAAATACAGTATGAACCTTTGAAAGAAATTTACGAAGCATGTAAAATAGGAAGTGGCCGTCTTGTCCTATGGAACCAGAAACAAATGAATGGCCTTTGCACAGGTGTGGTCGTAGTCAACCCCTTTCCAAGATACGGTGTGTCCCAAAAAGGATATTTCGTCCCGGGCCAAAGTTACTTTGGTGGCTTTAACAGTTGGACCCACTTCCCATAGACACCTGAACACCTGCCAGATGTGGACACATTGCTTCACAAAACTGCCACTGTACACGTCTACGTCATCCAAATAATTATAAACAAACTTGACTACAAGTCCGACAAGACTGCCGCACCTGTGGCCAGCTCAAAGGGAACCTATTAAATGCAAAGAAGCTGTAGCTGGTACAGAATTCTGTTACAGGCTTAGACTCCTCTGCCAAAGGGATTTGATAGTAGGCCTGGTTTAAGTCCAGAACTGTAAAAACTTTGTCCCCCGCAAACCACACAAAGCAGGTGTGTAATTCTGGGAGTGGGACAGACTCAAGCACAATGTTCTGATTTTAATGTTGGTAATCAACTACAGAACTAAACGACTCCCCATGGGGCTTAGGAATCAGAAGTATAGGCACAGCATAAGAAGAGGTAGAAAGACTGATGACACAATCAGCAGGTAACTGTTCAGTGACCTTACACATTTGGTACGTTTTAGGTGGTGATAACCAGTAGGGAGTCAGATGCACTGGGTGCTGTTCCATGAGCTGGATCTGGTGTTTGATTCTATTATTTACTCTCAACATATTACTTAACGCTTCCGGAAAGTCATCCAAAACTCTCATTAATTGGGCAGCTTGATCTCTGGATAAGCGACTAATATCAACTCTTGCTTGCTATGCACTCACTCTACATGCATGCCTTTGTGTCAGTGCCACTGACACAAAACTTAATTCTCCTATGGCCTAAATTTAAAATAAAAATGGCCATCTGCATAATATACCAAGCACTGGATCAATTGCCTATAATCACCACACAGAAGGAGCTTCACCACCAAATTTTAACAACGAAGAACACAAATGCCCATGAGAAACCCTGTGCACTCAGTTTGAATCGAGCCTGACCAGTGACATTAAAGGGATTGCCATATGCCGCATGACACACTTGACTAATCACACTTAGCTCCAGCAACTTGGCCAATTGTGTGTAACGTTTATATTACACGTGATCCAAAAAGGAGATATTAATCCTGGAATCCAGCAGAGCACATACAGTTTCACTTCCTAACACTGAGCACACATAGGGCAGCCTCCCACCCCACATGGCGCAAACCCTACAACAACCTAGCGGGAGCCTTCTTCATAAAGCAGAACGTGCCCCTAGCTTCTGGCATCAGCTTTTCATTCGTATACCGTTAGGTATTGGACTATCTCTGGCAAAATGCCCAGGCTTCCCGCAATGGTCGTGCACAGCCTCAATAACAGGATGTGACTTACCAGATTTGACTTCACACATATTATTTACCATGCCCAGGTCATTGCTCAGATTTAGTTCTGTCGCCCCCTCCTCCTTCCCTGCCTCAACACGTCACTCCCTCCCAACCCAGCCCCCCTGTTTATGGTTAGTGTAATTAATATTCTCTATTTCAACCAAAGGCTTGTCTAAATCGACAAAGCACTCTGGCTTTTTCACTAAATGATATCCTGGGCCTGTCCTCTGCTGTTATACATTCCAAGATATTTGTTGCCGCTTGTTCTTTAGAGATCTCAACACACAATGTTAATATGCCGAGAACCACTTCATTAACATAATGAGCCAAAGGCTCATCCTTGCAATGTACCCGGTGTACATGTAGGTCTTCCAAATCCTTCTTTTGCACGATGTATTCCACCATTCAATGCTTCTGCATTTATCCTAACCAAATGGGCTACTGCCAAGAGATACATAAGTTGTAAGAGTACCCAATAATCATCCTGTAATACGTTAGGGTGTTCATGTAACCTAACCGCAGTCACAACAATTCAGTTAACTGATCGGTACTATCTACTGGTGAACAGCCATCATTGGGTTGGGCAACATACCGAATGGCCTGCTGATTTTTTGTTCATGTCAGCCCTCACTAATATTAACTTCAACAACCTGTTCCAATTTAGAAATCATATTTGCTGTTGTAAGGCCACAGCCTCATCCTGCAACCTCTGTACTTCGGACAAAACTGAGGGATGCCTACTAATACTACATATGTCATGAATTGTATTAGTCAGGTGGTCCACAAGGGCACACACTTAGGAAATCTGTCTTTGAGATGGGGAGTCAATTTTAAAACCTGATAAATCGTCCTGAAGGTCACTCAATAAACTTTTACAGAATTCAACAATTTCCCTCATCTTACCCACTGTCTCGGCAGAGGTGTTTGCTAGGGCAGTCAAGGAAGCATGCAGGCATTGACAAAGTTCCACTATGCTGCCCTCCATGTTTTGTTTACAAAAGCATAGCTTGTATTGCAGGCACAGTTTTCTAAGACTTACCACACCTATGACCTTCGTGACTGCGGGGAGTTTTAACACAACGATAACACAAATAGAATAAATATACTGATGGCTATGCTGTCACCAGTGTGTAGTTTGTATCCTTACGCCCACACCATGCTCTGTTACCATTTATAGATAACAGCAGGGCACAGGGCTGCTGGAGTGTAATGGCCGAACCTATATTTGAATACAATATAACTATATACTTTATTCTTATTATCTTTATTTTATATTCTGTAACAATATTCTTTATTTACCAGTGTTGGACACTGGTAACAAATAGACATCTCTATTACAATAGCTGGCCCTTAGCATATAAAATTTAAAAAAGAAAAAAATACAGTGAATAACACTTGGGATCAGAAGACGTACATATATGCCTCAGTTCAAAACAAGTTAGCATAGCAATCGTTACAAGACATTTTAAATGCAAAGTGGTAGTGGGGGGGATTTCAAGTAGAATGATATTTCAAACTAAATTTAGAACAGTTTCCAATTTCATAAATCATATGCAAAAGGAGTGTCAAAGACTCAACCAGTACCTCTGAAAAGGGGAACTTGAAGCAAAACACAATTCCCCAAAAATTAAATTGACCAAAATTACTGCAAGGAAAATCTTTTACTCAACAGGTTAATTTATCACACCTCTGGCCAGTTGGTCCCAGTAGAATCAGAATTCTTTAATCTTAACTTAAAATAGTATGACTAACAAACTATAATTTAAAGAGAAAGTACTTTTTTGAGAACATACAATACATCAGTTATTGTGCCATTCCACTACAGCACCATTCAGAGAGCGTGGCTCAGCTGACTGCACTGGTCGGCGCCAATGCCCGAGACAGTGCTAAAAATGACACAGACAGAATAAGTCCCAATCTACAACATATAAAAAGCAATAAATTTACAGCCAAATGTGATGGTACTTGCCAAGCCCCCAAGCTTTAGGAAGCATCATTATAAAATACAACAACTTCCTATTAATTAACAAGTGAAAGCCAGGAATTTTTTAAAAATAAATCTCGACACTGGCAGATGTTGCAGTTCATATGACCAGCATAAATCTATCTTTAAACTGCAATCCAGGAAAGTGAAAATCAATGAAACTACTACTCTGGCTTTCTTACACAGCTGCAATCAAAGCAGGCCATGAATCAATACTTGCTTAAATAAGACAATACATGGAAGCACTAGGTAATAAAAAAATAGACCAACCTAAGCAACTACCAATTTTCTATAAGGTGAACCAGATAACTTTGTAATCCTACAGTAATTATAATGGCTCATCCGAATTAAAACAGGTTAAGAATAATGATAGAGTTACTGGGCTTGCTGTGGCTTCACACTAGGACACCGTAAATAGTACATGCCTTTCAGAATGATTGCCAAACCACTTCAAAGGCTCAACCGTTAGCAGTAGCCTCATAAATAGGCACAACCAACAGGTTATGCTGAGCCAGAACAATAATGCAGTGCAATCAAAGCACTGTATGGTTTCTAACAAGAAATGGGCTGACAAGAACTTATTAGTTTGGGTGACAGTACTTACAGCAGCAAGAAACTCACCCGCAAAAAAAGGGTGCAGTTGTCAGCAAGAGTGAGAAGACTGAAGACTGTGCGATGCAATGGGACAGGACACGGCTGCACCCAGGCATAAACTGCTCACGGACAGCAAGGGCTTACATTGTGGACACTGCCAGCCCCAGTTCAACTGAGCCAAGACCTCGCACCATGCAGTCCAACTCAGCTGTGGCTCTCAGATGGCTTGCCACTCTTCGGCATGTTTGTGCTTGGCTACTATGGGTCCCCAGGCTTTGCAGCATCTTTCCCCTTCCATGCTGCACATGTGTCCTATTGCTATTCTTTTTCCCCCCTTGGGGAACATTTCTGAAATGTGCTGTGCATATTCAATCAGCGATATCAGAACAGTCTCTCCACTGTCTTTCTTTCCTCCTCTTGTTTTTTTCTTTCTTCTTCTCCTATCCTTCCTCTGCTTCAGCGTTTGAAGAAGTTCCTCTTCTTCTTCTTCTTCTTCTTCTTCTTCTTCTTCTTCTTCTTCTTCCGTGTGCACTCCTGAAGGCCAACCCACCTTCAGACGAACAACAGGTGACTGGGTAATGTGTAATTCCCAGCCCCAGGTTGACAGGTAGGGTTTGCACAAAAAACCCCTGGTCAAGGTCAACCCAGGGAGGGGTGATTGCATGAGCTGCTACCTTCCTAAATTGCTGATTGGTCTATCTGTCAGGTGCTCAGGAGGTGTGACCTGAGATGTGAACAATCACCTAAGGCCCCGAGTTGGAAGGAGTGTGCCATTGGAGATGCTGGCAATTTTGAGGGATTTTCTTGCATTGAGCCAATCATCTTTTTCCACCGTCAACGTCTACCAAGTGTAAACAGAATGAGGTTAATGATTCAGAGACCTCTAGCTTCACCACGGTTCCTCGTAGTTTCGTGTACTGATGATGCTCAGTCATTTGCTACGGTCAATCGTTTATTATTCAGAAAGGTGTTGATGGAGTTGCTGGCCCTGTGAAATCCTGCTCCCATTTATAAAATGGGACTTTGCTTTAGGGGACTACTTTGATTCTCAAGCACACCACCTGCTGGCAGCTTAGTGCACCCACTGCTATAGTGTTTGTGTTGAGGTCCATTGAATGGTGAATTCTTCCCGTGGTGTTATTTACACTAGACTGCTCGATAGTCTGACTGAGGCAGAAATCCAAACGTACTACTCCGATCAGGGTGTCATTACAGTCCATCGGGTAATGAAAAAAGCAGATGCAGCCTTAGTGCCCACACACACTCTTTTTCTCACTTTTGATACAGTGGTGCTTCCCTCAAAGATCAAAGGAGGCTTTGAAGTTATCACAGTACGACTGTACATTCCAAACTCGATGCACTGCTACCAGTGGCATCATTACAACCACACTCGAGAGGCCTGTTGACATCCAGTCGTACATGTAACCTGTGGTAGGGATGCTCACGAGGGCTATTGTCTGCCTCCTCCTCCCCTCTCTCTCAACTGCAATGGCAACCATGTCACCACCTCCTGAGATTGTCCCGTGTATTTTGATGAGTGGGCTGTCCAGTAGGTCCGGGCGAAGGAAAAAGTGCTTTACCCGATCGCTTCGAAGTTGTTGGCCAGCTGGAAACCCTGCATTCTACCATCTGGCACCTATAGTACTGTTCTTGCTACATCTTGTTTCATGAAGGACTTAGTCATGCAGACATGTGACCTCAAATTTAGCACTGCTGTTGTGGAATCGTTCAACGTCATGGTAGCGTCACAGTCTCTCCTCCAGCTATGCAACAAGCCATGAAAATTTCACCTCATGGGGTGAAGTCACTTGCTACACAACCAGCAGGCCAGCAAGGACAGAAGGAATACTCTTGCAAAGTTCCTAAGTCCCTCCAGCCAACAAACAACTGAGTCTTCCTCTGCCAATCGGAAATTCTCCAAGAAGTCAAATAAAGGGGGAAAGTCTTCTCCTTCACCAACAAGGAGATCCTCTTCAGTGGTGTTGCCACATGATACCCTCACTCGCCCAAAATCTGTCACTGGTGTCACCTGACTACCTGGCTCCACGCCGTTGCAGTTTGCATTTTCCTTCCTCACATGACCTTTTCCCTTTGTACCATTTACATCCCTACATCTTCGATATTGCCAGGGTAGACTTTTTCCAGGTTATTGGACTGCTTCCCCACACTTTTCTGCTGCTTAATGCGCGCCATCCCCGGAACCTGTCAGAGAGGTGTCCTCTTGGCTGACCTCAGTCAACTTAACCTCATCTGTCTTAACACTGGAGCACCCATGCTCCTTTCAGACTCCACGCACACCTATTCCCATCTGGACCTATTCTTCTGCACTGCCCAGATTGCCCATCGCCTTGTGGTCCATTCTCTCTGACACATACTCGAGCGACCATTTCACGTGTGCTATCCATTTGCTGACTCCTACCCCACCTATGTGTACACCCAAATGGCAGCTTTCTAAGGCCGACTGGAGGCTTTACTCCTCACTGGCGACCTTCCATGAACATCATTTCCCCAGTTGTGATGACCAGGTAGAAGATCTTACAAACGTCATCCTTACAGCTGCAGAGCGTTCCATTCCCCGCAATTCCTCTTTACCACACCTTCTCCCGGTCAGTTGGTGGAGTGAGGTGTGCCACGATGCAATTCGTGCACTCAGAAGTGCTCTTCACGTTTTTAACCATCATCCTATGATGGCAAACTGCATTCATTATAAACAGCTGTGTACACATTGTTATTGCATTCCTTGGCATAGCAAAAAAGCTAGCTGGATCTCATTTACTAATTGTTTTAAAAGTACCCATTCTTCTTCCATTGTGTGGGCCAACTTCAGACTGCTCTCTAGGACCAAGGTCCATTCTTCAATTTCTGGCCTGACCATAGCAGACAATATCATTGTGGACCCTATTGCTGTCTCCAACACCTTGGGCTGCCATTTTGCGGACATTTCAGGCTCCTCCCACTATTGCCCTGCCATCCTCCATCAGAAATGAGCGGAGAAGGCTCGGGCGATACCCTTGTCTTCTCAGAATAGTGAGTGCTACAATACTGCCTTTACGATGAGGGAGCTAGATAATGCTCTCACTTCATCTCGAACCTCTGCCCCAGAGCAAGATGATGATCACATTCAGATATTGCAGCACCTTTCTGTTGCAGGCAAGCAGTTTCTCCTTCATGCAGGCAACTGCATCTGGGTAGAGGGTGCCTTTTACTCTAGCCCATTTTATAGTCTGTATGCAGAAGCTGCCGAACTGCCACTGTCCTACTGCTGTGAACTCCTCCTCAGCACATAGGCCTTTTGTTTGCCATGAGTGGCCACCCGTCCTGTACCACCTCCTTCGATGACTCATTTGATCGCCAGTATTGGGCGCGTCCCTCTTCTGTTACCTCCTGGAGTTTGCTTTCGGCTCTTGCTCCTTCAGCTTAACCTCACGCTGCCTGCCACTTTCCCGATAGGTGTAAACCCTTCACCACCTTTCCTTTGTGCAGTGGGCCGTGTTCACCTAGGACTTCATTCGTTTCTTAAGGTCTCTACTCCAGCCTCGCTCTTATCACCTTCAGTTTCACATCCTTCGTATGGAACTTCACGATAGTATCTTTGTGTACACTAATGGCTCTTGGACTGTCCGTAGTGTTGGATGTGCCTTCGTCATTGGCACCGACTTTTATCGGTATCAGTTTCCAGAACACTGCTCAGTATTTACTGCAGAGCTCCTCGCATTGTATCAGGCCACACAATACATCTGGCGACACAGGCTTTTCAATTGCGTCATCCGTTCTGACACTCTGTGTCTTTCAAAGCCTCTGTGTGCTGTACACTGTCCGTTCCGTAGTGCGAGTCCAGGAAAACTGTCACTTGCTTATTCTTGATGGAGCCACTATAATGTAATGTGGGTTCTTGGCCTCGTTGGTGTGACAGGAAATGAGGCCATTGACGCAGCTGCCAAGGCTGCAATCCTTGTACCTCAACCCGCTAGTTCTTACAATGCCTTTGATGAACTCTGTTGCCATCTGGCATCACCAATGACTCTCCCGTCAAGGGAACAAGCTCCTGGTTATTAAGCCTTTCCCAGCAGCTTGGACGACCACCTCTCAGCCCTCTTGCCGTGAGGAGATCATTTTAGCCAGGTTGCGTATCGGGCACTGTCTTTTTAGCCATTGCCATTTGTTAAGTGGTGCTTCCCCCATTACTTTGTACCCATTTCCCTCAACCTGTAATTGTGCACCATTTCCTGATGGGAAGTTCTTTTTTTTAACCACTTATGTCCACGTTTGTGTTTGCCATCTGAGTTACTGGCCGTTTTCGTGTATGACACGTGGGCTGTCGACCTCATTTTACTTTTTATCTGTCATAGCAATATGACAAAGGAAATTAAACTTTAGTTCAGGACCTCTGTTTCTCTATGGTATATTTTATAGACCTTTCTCCTGTTTTCAGCTGTCTTCTCTTTCATTGATTGGGATTAATGTATAGTCGTTTTTAACTCCTCTATTTGTCTTCGTTTCCATTTTCTACAGTTATGGCATGGGCATTTATGACTCTAGTTATTTTTGCTCCCAAAAACAAAACAAAAGAAACAAAACTCAGCTGTGTCGCCCTCTGCATCACATCGAGCCAACAGTGACCCTGCCTTGCTGAAGTGCTGGCTGCCATCCCCAGCCACATTCGCGTCACCACTTGGCACACGGGCATACTGCCCTCACCCAGTCGTACATGTAACTCTCTCTTTCACCTTTTTGGAAACATCCCCCAGGCTGTGGCTAAGCCATGTCTCCGCTATATCCTTTCTTTCAGGAGTGCTAGTTCTGCAAGGTTCGCAGGAGAGCTTCTGTAAAGTTTGGAAGGTAGGAGACGAGATACTGGCAGAAGTGAAGCTGTGAGTACCGGGCGTGTCGTGCTTCGGTAGCTCAGATGGTAGAGCACTTGCCCGCGAAAGGCAAAGGTTCCGAGTTCGAGTCTCGGTCGGGCACACAGTTTTAATCTGCCAGGAAGTTTCAAGCTCTATTTTAATAAATCCTAAAGTATCTGTAACACAAATGTGTCTTTGTCAGCACTTTCGGCTTTGAAATGATTTATATTTACTTGCGGTCTTGTATCACATGCAAGTATTATGGAAATGTGGCAATTTCGTAAATAAAATTGTATGTTCACAGTAACGAAAAATTATGTTGGCAGAAGTGGAAAGAGGCATTATCATTACCAAGAGGCATTGCAGTGCCATAAGTTTTTTGCCATTGCACTTTAAGCTACTGGAAGTAGTGAGATGACGTTTGATGGAGAAGTATTCTTAAGATTTACTTATTGATTTTCAATCTGGCTACTTGTAGTTTTGTCGCAGAGATGCTAAACATGTGGCCTTCAGGGAGATTGGAATGACAAGCAGAAGCAGCCTTCACTTTACAGGTGACCACATTACCTCAGAACTAGTGAACAGATGTGTATTTGACTCTCAGTTATTGCCCCTGTGTTGGCTAGGACAGATAAATTGCAGTGTGAGTGACAGGATTATTTGCTGTTTCCACCTAGACTGACTTTACTGTAACCAAAACGATTAATTGATAACCTTATGTCACACCTAAAGTGAATGGAAATGTTGGGAAAAATCAACGGAATTTAGCAGAATAATTCTTTATTAACCAGGAAGTAACTCATCAGTCAGAGTTGCCAAACACATTCTACTTTGTTGCCAAGATTTAATTATATTACCAGCAGGAAGAATACCAGCTGGAGTGTTCCTGGAGCGGGTTCAGAAGTTACTACAACTTGGATCACAAAGATACGGCTGCACGATTGGCAAAATACCAAAAGTATATCTTACTGAGTTTTATTCCCATTACTGTAACTAGGTTTAGGGACTAGAATGTAGATACTAAAATAATACTCAGTGTGAGACCAGAGTTTATCCTGGCATATACAGTGTTCAAATAACATATGGAAATGCAGCCAGGTGACATTGTTGACAACCACTGATATTTTGACAGGAGCACACCTTGCTATTTTCAAGGCATAACTGCAGGATGTGCTCCTGTTGAAATATCGGCAGTTGTTCCCATAAGTTATCTTGTGACCTCCCCCCTCCTCCTTTCTCTCTCTCTCTCTTGCTCTGTCGTCGTTGTTTTCTTCTTTTCTCCTCGGCTGTCCAAACCCGCTTCCTTCGTTGTCCCACGGCTATATCTCAGGGTTTTCAACAAAAGGGAGGGAGAAGGGGGCATATATGTGGTTGATCACGATGATGTAGTGCAGTGTGAGAGTTTCACCCTTATCTCCGTTTTGGGAAGATTGATGACTAAAGTTGAAACATTTCTCTAAAAAGGTAAGTGCTCTCTTTCTTCAAAAGGTGAAAATTGTAGTGTAGACTATAATTTTTATTTATCTACTAAATTGAAGGAATACGACACAGTTAATAAAGTTCCAACTTTGGATGAAGTTTATTGATCCCAAGGAGCTGAAACAAAACTTATCCGTTCCAAATTTCATTCTCAACGAGAATAGTCAGTTTTCTGGTGTGCATGTAGTGGTCACCAATGATTGAAAAAATCGTTCTCGTAATTCCATTACAATCTGTTTATTGGTTCCTAACCAACATATCGATCAATCGACTATTCCGTGATTAATATATGTCATATTCAAACAGTAAATATATGTTGTATTCAAACAAATCAAACCCCATTCACTGTAAGCACCAAGAACAATTACTATAACCTCCAATAATTCTTTAATAATTATTACAAAGTTAATGTCAAGAAATTACAAGGAATATCAGTAGCTTACCGCATATCTCAAACTTTGCGCCGTTATTTCAAAAGTCCGCGCTCGATCTGTTTATAACAAAGTTTGGTCGTGGCTCTCTAGAATGTTTTCCAAAACAACTACGGATCACGGATTATCAGTTTCACGTGAATTCTTTAAAATTAAAGAGGACCCGCACTCGACTGCAACTTGTCTGCGCACTTGAGCAACTCAGATGTTGTTATCTTTATCAACAAAAAAAAAGACATGCGTAACGCAGCATTGTGATCTGCTATGTCCAAAAAGAAAAGAAAAGAAAAAGCCCTCATTCTTATACAGTGTCAATTGCTCAGCAAAGATTGCACTACAAAAAAATCTCAACTTGAGATGACGTCAGGCGTTACTACCTGTTTTGACTCTCCTACTCTCACGTGACACAAAGTATATCTGACTTTAATGGACATCCCAACAAAATTATTGCTTAAAGATTCCGTGGGCTACTCGGACGAATACCCATGTAATGCTACAATCTGAATAATGCTCAAATGCACCAACTGCAGAAAATCAACCAGTCAAGTTAAACAACAAAATAAATGCAAAGAAAACAGGAACAACTTGAACAAAACTTTCTGTGCAGCATCATATAATATTCACACCATGAGACATGAAGAACGTGTTGGCTTTTTGGAACACCTATTGCAGAATGTCAAATAGGACATACTCGGAATCAGTAAGAAGAGGCTCAAAGCTGAAGTGATTACTATCTGCAAGTCTGAGCATCTCCTGTTTCAGAGTAACTCACATGCAAATTTGCTTATTGGGCATAGCTTTGCCGATTCACAACAGGAGGAAATTTGCTGTCACCAAGATCACGTCCATTTCAGACAGACTGATCTACATCAACCTTGAGTTGAATGCTGAGATTAGCCTTCAAATCATTTGCGCCTACATTCCTATTTCCACCTCAACCTATGAAGAAATAGAACAGTTCTATGACGATCTGACAACAGCAAAAAATTCAGAAACTGACACATTTTTCTTAATACTTGGTGATCTTACTATCAAGATAGGAGTGAAGACCACAGATCATCATCCCTTCATTGGGAATTTTGGACTTTCTAAGCAAACCCAGATAGGACATATTTTGTTAACAATATTTTGTTAACAAAGAATGTTACTGAAGAAATTTTACAAGAAAAATCCGAAAAAGAGGTGATCCTAGAGAATCCCTGACAGCAAGGTTAAGAATGAAGGTGATTACATCCTCTTATTCAATAAGCAAATTTACTCAGATATGCCTGTCATAAATCTCTTCAAGAGAGGTAGTGACCATACGCCAGCTAGGCCA
This sequence comes from Schistocerca serialis cubense, assembly GCF_023864345.2. NCBI lineage: Eukaryota > Metazoa > Arthropoda > Insecta > Orthoptera > Acrididae > Schistocerca > Schistocerca serialis. The sequence goes on from NC_064641.1 coordinate 825,646,705, forward strand.
GGATTTATATTAACACTCATCTCGAGAGAAACCATATGATGGACAGGAAGAGCTGACCAACAATAAATAGTTGAAAGAGAAAAGAAATGAGATTAACAAGAAACTACCAACAGAAAAGTTAAGAGGAATATATCTGAACGAAAGACAGAAATTACCGGCAGTATTTGAACAGCAGTAATGAAAGCCAGTGCTCTGTAAAAACAGAAAAATCAGAGATTCAGCCTCGAAACGAAGTAAAGGCGAAACACCGACAGAAACACGTCCAAATATGGAGACCTCTACAAAAACATAAAGGATGTCGTCAGAAGAGATCGCTGAAATGGAAGGCTGATCGAGGAGAACATCAAAATCAAAGTCTTTACTGAAAGAGACAAGATTATAAAAACTATTCAGGACTTCCATTGGAAACCATACAGACAGTCACTGTAAAGCCAAAACTTGCATAAAAATGAGAAGTGGTAAATACTTATGAACTGCAATGTCCTGGTTGGACGGCACCTGCGTGAGGTGGTGTGTAGCCAGTGGCCACATTACGCCAAGGAAACTCTCGAGTATGAACTTTTCTGATCTTGACGCATCCATGAGTTTTTGCTATTGCAGGTGGGTTAGAAAGTGAAGCAAATTATCTTTGAAGTTACATCAGACTGATAACTTTAGCATACAGCAGAATGCTATTTAAAGAATAGATGAAATGGACTTGAACTCATGAATTAGTGTCTTCATTGCGCAACATTTACTACTAGCCCTTGAGCTGATACAGCACTGCGACAACTCAAGGAGGAGACAGCACTTCTTCCAGACTCTACAGCATTATCAAATTATCCATGTGGCCTGACTTAGAATTCTGAGGGGCAGCCACTTTTATTGGCCGCCTTCAGTGTCTGTGGTGATCAGCAAGGCCAGTGGTCAGGCTTTTTGTCTATGACTGTATATAACTGAACCCTGACTCATCGATATCAATTTTCTCCCCTGAAAACTTGCATTGTACACTTTGGTAGACTCAGCACTGTGCATATGTACACAAACTTTACTTCAGTAATGTACTTGAAGCCCATGGAGCTTCGAACTTTTGAGGTCAGCATCTCCTTAGGCACAGACTACACAGTTCTTCTCTGATGCTGCAAAGCTTTGATTTTTATCATGCTCAGACTATAGATGCGTTGCTTAATAGTCAGCAGCACCACCATCAGTACTGAGCTTGTTAGGTCCTGTCCATCTCAATGGTACGCAGTTGTCAACTGGAGCTTTCTGTGTGAGCCTTGTAGACAGTCTAGTGGTGGAAGCTGATGTCCCACCACTGAGGGTCAGATATCGACAGATCTTGGCGACCTGTGCAATTAAAATCTGTCAGATCACTACCTTTCCATGTTATTTGACTCTGTTTCACAACCAGCAGTTCGGACTTAAACTTTCTGGCAGGTTAAAACTGTGTGCTGGACCATTACTCTAACCTGGAATTTCATATCAGTGCACACTATGCCGTAGAGTGAAAATTCATTCTGGACGCTGTTCACACTGCTGATGAATCACCCAAAAAATGCATAGACCAACTGAGATACGATTGGAAGCTCTAGGCGAGGACCTCCAACTGCCCCCTTTTGTCTGTGTACAGTTCGCTCTTGCCACCCCTATGGTGCATACCCACTCCTATGATTTGTATGGACCTCTTTTAGGCCATAAGGAAAATGCTGATGCTGCCATTCTCAGACACCTGTTCCATTCTGTTCTCCACTGCTACACACGTTCAACACGTGTCTGAGAGAGCCATTAACCTGACTACTTCCCTACCCCAGATGCTTGTGGACAATGGGATAGCAGCTAAGAGTCATAGGGAAAAGTGGACGTTATTACAAAATTTAAAGCATCTCATTGTTCGGTGGCAGGTGTGGATGTGGGGGAAATACCTCTCACTGTGATCTGTGCAAAAAGTACGAGACTTGCAGAATGTAGACACATCAGCGAATAGAGCATCTCTCCAAGTTTTTAACTCAGCATACAGGTCAGCACCACTTGTGACACAAGTCAGTGTATGCATATAATGCATTGAAGCCACTGACACGATTTTCCCAGGAAAGTATGAGAGCAGCCCACTTTGGAAATATGTTCATTGGGTTGCCTATCTATAAGTCTGAACTAGTCTCATGCAACTGTAGAGAGTGGGTGATTTGTCTATGTATTCTGACATGCCTCACCCCTAGTAAAAGTACGCCACAGCACATATTAAGAATTGTAATGTGTAGCAATGCTCTATCCATTAATATGTCATTTTCTATATGTCCGGTAGTTCTTCGCACAGTTATCTTCTGAAACACTGGTGGTGTTTATGAGTATAGCGGGTGATGATTTTAAACAGGATGAGAAGCTGTGTCATTACAAGTATTGTCAAATTCAGCATTGATAAGGGAGAACTGTCTTGAAGCAACTTACTTTGATAAAATAATCATTTAACAATGAGAATAAATACCAATTGAATGCACCTCTAGGGTGATAAATAATGTATCTCGTATGCCTTATTTCAGCTAGTTGCAAATAGTTCCCACCTTCTTCATATTTAGAAGGGAAGATCAGAAAGTAACGCACAATAATTTTACTGCCAAAAAGTTTTATAGGTAACTAATCACAAATGGACTTACATAATTTACCTACTTATCTCTATAGTCGCCAATGTTCTCGACACATTTCTTCCATCATGGTACCAGTTTCAGTATGCAGTGTTTGTAGAAGTCCGATTGGTTGGAGTGTAGCCATCTGTGGACTGCTGATTACACTTTTGCATCTGTCACAGAGCTTTGACCAGCTAGGTATTTCTTCAAGAGACCAAACAGATGAAAGTCCAGCGGTACAAGATCTGGACTGTATGGTGGATTATACAGCACTTCCCACCCAAATTTGGCGATTTCCTCATGAACAGGAGCAGCAAGATGGGGGCAAGTATTGTCATGAAGAAGTTTGATACCATTAGCATTAATGTTGTGGCGTTTGTCACAAAGAGCACACACAACTTAACTAAAGTTTTCATGTAGGCTGCAGCATTCACAGTGGTCACGTTTTCAGCAAAGTTCACCAATAACACATCGTATATATCCCAGAACACTGTCTGAAGCACTTTCCTGGCAGCCTGAGCAACTTTCAGTTTTTTTTTTTCGAATTGGGAACCAGAATGTTTCCACTCCATAGAGGCCTGCATGGTGTGTAGTGGTATGCCCACGACTCATCACTAGTGACAATTCCTTTCAGAAAGTCATGCTCTTCTGCAGCATTAACTGATCCAAGCTTGTCATCATTCACTGACCCTTGTGGTTGCCTGTCAGGTTCTTAGACACCCAGTGAGCACTAATTTTACGAAATTTCAATATTTTATGAATAATATCATACATGACACTGTAGGAAATGTTGACTGGTGCAGTAAGTTTCACAGTTGTACATGCCAGTCATTACAAAATTGCTGCCTCAGTGGCTGTGGGGTTGCAGCTGTTTCTGGCCACCCAGAGTGTGCCGAATCGTTTAAGTCCACACAGACCTCTTCGAACAATGCACGCCACCTGGAGATGTTGCTACAGTCCATACAGTCGTCCCTGTGCATGCCATGCGTGTCCCTGTGAATTTCACTCAGTTTATGAGCTTTGGCCAAAAAATATCGAACTCTACTTTGCTGCTCTTCACAAGCTGACGGCAGTAATGTACACACCATGTTTTTTGATAAATCGGGATTCTCTTGTTAGAGCTGCACGTGAATACAAAATACCACTGTAGTGCAAATTTCAAACTGTATCATTGTGAAATTTCAATATTCCAGCTGTGATACCAGGGGAGGAAAAAGTTATTGTGCAATACTTTGCTATCCTCCCTTATTACTGGGGTTGTACCTCAGGAATGGAATAGTTTAATATGCCATCAACATAATTTTCTTCAAATGCTGAGCCATTACTCGATATTGCTGCACCACAAAGCAATTTTTACTTTATCCATTGCCATTTAGAAAAGATCATTAGATGAAGAGCAGTTGAACGGAATGGACAGTGTCTTGAAAGGAGGGTTTAAGATGAACATCAACAAAAGCAAAACGAGGATAATGGAATGTAGTCGAATTAAGTCGGGTGATGCTGTGGGAATTAGACTAGGAAATGAGACACTTAAAGTAGTAAAGGAGTTTTGCTATTTGGGGAGCAAAATAACTGATGATGGTCGAAGTAGAGAGGATATAAAATGTAGACTGGCAATGGCAAGGAAAGCGTTTCTGAAGAAGAGAAATTTGTTAACATCGAGTATTGATTTAAGTGTCAGGAAGTCGTTTCTGAAAGTATTTGTATGGAGTGTAGCCATGTATGGAAGTGAAACATAGACAATAAATAGTTTAGACAAGAAGAGTATAAAAGCTTTTGAAATGTGGTGCTACAGAAGAATGCTGAAGATAAGATTGGTAGATCACATAACTAATGAGGAGGTATTGAATAGAATTGGGGAGAAGAGGAGTTTGTGGCACAACTTGACTAGAAGAAGGGATCGGTTGGTAGGACATGTTCTGAGGCGTCAAGGGATCACCAATTTAGTACTGGAGGGCAGCGTGGAGGGTAATAATCGTAGAGGGAGACCAAGAGATGAATACACTAAGCAGATTCAGAAGGATGTAGGCTGCAGTAGGTACTGGGAGATGAAGAAGCTTGCACAGGATAGAGTAGCATGGAGAGCTGCATCAAACCAGTCTCAGGACTGAAGACCACAACAACAACAACATTAGATGAAACTCGAAATCAATTTCTTGAATTTCAGAGAATCAGATTCATCAATACCTGTGACTGTTTTACCTTGAAGAGTCTTGTCTGTACCACTCAGGAGTCAATTGACTGAGTTAATAAAGTTTCATTTTCTTGATGATGGTCTCCAATTTCCAACCCTTTTAGCAGTTTGGACCATTGTCAGTCCAGGATATTCTGACTCTGTTTCTAGAAATCCACATCTCAATGGCATTCATTGTTTTTGTAGCCCTTTTGAGAGTCCATACTTCTGGCCCATACAGGAAAACTGTGAAGACATATGACTTAATTAGCTTGTGAGGTTCCTCCTTGTTGCTCACTTCATTTCTTGTCGATTATGGCTTTTTTCATCATTAACCTTATTAGATTACTGGTTGGGTGTTCATTAAATACAGTGGACTGAAATGCCACTATTGGTTTATTATATCCTGAGTGGTGTTGTTAAATTGTTGTAATAAGTCATAACATGGAATTTGAATAAAACTTCAACTTTGATGAAGGCTTGAGTCTTAGACGACATTCCCTACTTGTGAGTTACTGTTAGACATTCTCCTGACACACAACCTGAAATTTAGTACTCTATTTTTCTTTCTTTTGAATACTTCCTCCAACCAAGCATTCATGATCGACCATGCCTGAAGACTGGACATTAACTACTGCAACACTAGTGCACGCTAAAAAACACTCAACCGTAAAACTCACTGTTGAACCGAGAGGTGTTTAACAAAGCATTATCACGACTCACAGAAGTTGTATTCTTTCCCATATTGATCATTATGCAACGACGATGACTTCATAAAGCTGTAGTTTTGTATGCATACTGAAACGATTTTTTGAAGAGATTTTGTAAATGCCTCATGTGCCTCTTCAACATGATATTTGATTTCAATTGAATGTGATTTGTCACTTCAGCCTATATTTGTTCTAATTTACCTATCTTATTTTTTTTAACATTACATTCATAACACTGATAAATTTTCACAGCAGTATGACTGGAACTTGCCGCATGTTGAAGGATTTTGAAGAAAGGCTGTCTAAATGCGCAGTCGATAAGAATGAAATTGCAGCAGTTCATCTGTTGATGAAGGACTGTTTTACAAATATTTCTGATGGCAATGTACCCACAGAAGCTGACCTGGGACAGTAAGTAACAATAAAACATTACTTCAGAGTGATGTGGCTAGATTTTACAGTAGTTACTGTTGATTATGTTGACAACTGTAACACTTGGTGTGACATGAAGAGAAAAAGAGTAAGTCTTCAGTGATTTGTCATGTAGAAGCATCTTATGATGGAGCCATAATTATTAAAATAGTTTAGTAATTTTGTTATGTAGGTGATTAATAATGAATCCTATTATTTGTGTGTCATGTTAGGTGCCTACACTTAAAATGGAAGTTAGAATATTTGAAAGACATAATAGGCCTGTAATAAATTTATAGAACTGCTGTGATTAAAAACATTACAGAAACAAATTCTATTTTGTTGTTCAAGTCTAGTGCAAATGAGTACAGAAAACAATCCTGGTATAGTGGTGTACAGCTTGACACAGTCACATCGATTAGTAAAATACTTCGGCATAATGCTACAACTGAACTCTACAGGCATTATTTCATAACTGAGCTTTTCACTTTCAGGATCTGACACTACGTCTTCAGTTGCAATTCATGTAGGATCCTACATCCTATTTTTTTTACCTGTGGCAATATGGGAAGTCCACGGCAACGTTGTTTCTTGAATTCTACTAGCATTCAGTTTGAGATTTAGCTCACAAGGTTATTAATTGCACACCATGATTCAAGATCTCATTCAGACATATGTAGGTAGAATGTACACAGAATGTTCCATCAATGGTTTGCAGATGCTGTTTGAAGTTATCGCTGTATTAAGTTGGAATCTACATACCACTCTTTGAATGCAGGCCCCTATTGTGACCAGAACCGAGGTTTGAATCTTCCTACACATTGGTCAGGGGGCCTGAAGGTGGGGTAATATACCGCCAAAACTGAAAGCCCAATAAAATAACAGTTTTGAAGTTACAGATAGACAGCTGAAAGGTATTTGATTTGACATTATATAGTGAACTGTCAAGGTTCCCATCTCTGAAAAGATGGACATACAAAGGCTGTTCAATCTAAAGCTGTTTAATAATGTGTGTTCACACTGAGGCAATGTGTGATATAGTTTATTGTAATGAAGGTCATGTGATGCAGTACTTATTGGTGCGGTATTTGTGTTCCCACTGGGATGATACAGTCTGCAATACAATACACGATGCGACCTGCATTATGACAAACAACAAGACAGGACAAGTTGTGTTTCAGGCTCAGTTGCAACCTTGAGTTCTTCTGTTTTGGTTTATCGATATTTAAAGCTCTAACAACTGAAAAAGAAAAGGAAATGCTGAGTGCACCTGTGCAACGCTATTAATGTCAAACATAGTTTGGCAATGGTCCCTTGTGAGTGCTCTCAACATGAACCAAATTCTGCAGAGTGAATACAGAACAGTTTCCACTTTTTAGAGCAACTAGTATCAACTGAAAAGCAGGACACAAATTTTTGGCTTGCTATTTCTCCTGCTGAGAAACTACTGATTACAATAAGATAAGTTAGTGAAAATGTGATCATTACATTAAAAATGCCACTATGAAGAATTTATTTTTAATAAGACCACATACTGTGGTACTTAACTCAGTGAAGTACATATATGGGTAATGAGTAAGATTTGAAAAGCTGCAACTGTTCAGTGAGTTATGGTAGAATATGATTCAGATTCACATGTACGTATAAGGAACATTGCCGGATCTGATGTAAATGAGTCACCATTGATGATGTAGAATTAGTGGCAAATTCTGTGTATGAATAGACAATGTTGTGTTAGAAATGGAAGAAGCCCATGATGATGTTGACGAAAATTACAGCATCTCCTTCTTGGTTTCATCTAGCTGCTCATTCAACAGCAGCAGAAATTTTGCATTTAGAGCTCTTCCCTGTCTGTCACTGGGTTTCGGGAGGTCTGTGAGCATGGACTGAAAAAACATCCAGTCAGACTCATCAGCCGATGACACCTAGAATCTTTTCATCTCATTAAAAAATACAAAAAAGACTTTGCATTTCTGTCGTGGCTACAGGTTCCTTGCATCATGCCCTGTGGTGGAATCTATGTACAATTTCTGCCACCAACACGAAGTGAACAAGGAAAAACATAGCTAGATGATTTAGTGGTTAGGACTCTGGAGTTGCACCCATGGGAGTGACTGTTGAAATTCTCATCTGGCCAACCAGATTTAGATTTCCATGGCTCCTCTAAATCACTCAAAGCAAATCCCTGGTTGTTTCCTTTGTTAAGCAAAAGCATCATTTCTGTCTCTGTTCAGAGCTTGCACTGCGATGGGACATTAAATACTAAAGTTCCCAGTGACACAAAACATATCCATTGGACATGGGATGGATTCAGTTATATATTAATGTTGCAACGTTGTTTGTGCTGCTGCTAGGGAGGTGCACACTGACAGGTATAAACTATAACTAAACGTAAGTTATGTCATTATTGTGCTATATAAAGCTAATTAAATACAAAAGTGTAAAATATATCACCTTTAATCAACCGGTTTGTATTCCAATAAACTAAAAAGCTATATGTGTGAGTGAGTGAGAGAGAGAGAGAGAGAGAGAGAGAGAGAGGGAGAGAGAGAGAGAGAGAGAGAGAGAGAGAGAGAGAGAGGGAGAGAGAGAGAGAGAGAGAGAGAGACACAGAGAGAGAGAGCGAGAGAGAGAGAGAGAGAGAGTCAATCAGATATAGTTTATAGTGTGTTTTCTTTTGTTTCCGGTGGGAGATCCTGAAAGCCGAAGAAACAAATGGCGTAACTTTTGAAGATGATCCTCTATATTTATGTAATGATACTGCAGTTATAGAAATGGAAATTAAATTAGTGAAAGAAGAAAGAGATGAAAATCTTGAAGTGTGTGATGAAATAGAGTGGACTTTGAAGTAAGAAATATTCAAACATATGGTCTACCGTAACTTTTTTATTCTTTGAATTATTTCTTAAATTGCTTAGCTTTTCATGTTATTGGTCACTGCTTAGCAACTAATACAGTACTATGGTACATATTAGCTTCTGCTAAACTCTAATTGTAAAAGCCTGTGGCTGTAATTAAAATTCTTTTATTACTAGGATGAAAAACTGTTAAAACACTAGCACTGGAATAGAGCAACAGTGTTGTTCATTTCTTAATTCTCAGTGGTTGTCCATGCGGTAGTTTCTATAACACAGCATTGTACACAGTTGTCTCACATTTTTGAAAGTAATACACTGTTTCGTATCTGTTTCTTTATTTGCATCTTTGATGTCCCTGGCACCAAATCTGGGAAGCATCATCTCAGGGTGAAGTGTTACATTCCATTTAGGCAAACGACATTTCACACTCTTTGTGTAGTATGAGGAAAGATGATCATGACAGAATAAAAATGTTCAAATGTGTGTGAAATGTTATGAGACTTAACTGCTAAGGTCATCAGTCCCTAAGCTTACACACTACTTAACCTAAATTATCCTAAGGACACACACACACACACACACACACACACACACACACACATACGCCCAAGGGAGGACTCGAACCTCCGCCGGGATAAGCCACACAGTCCATGACTCCAGTGCCTTAGACTGCTCGGCTAATCCCGCGCGGCATGACACAATAGTATTAAGTGGGAAGTAAGTTGTGGAATATATACTGTTTGTGGGTGTTTGTTTTTGTATGTGCAGATAGTAAACAGTAGGTGTGGAATACAAGAAAACGACAAGGTGTGATAGCAAATAAACCGGTTCACCTGCTGTGAATGGAGCCTTTTACTTTTTGCTGTTGCAGCTTGGCAGTTACTTGACTGTCAAAGAGCAACCACAATCTCCAAGAATGAAAGTACAAGATGGTTTTATGTCAAATGAAATATATTGTAATCTTGACTGTCGTGTTGAGGCTCCAACGTGTGTCTCCTAACAAGGGAACCTCCCCATCGCACCCCCCTCAGATTTAGTTATAAGTTGACACAGTGGATAGGCCTTGAAAAACTGAACACAGATCAATCGAGAAAACAGGAAGAAGTCGTGTGGAAGTATGAAAAAAATAAGCAAAATATACAAACTGGGTAGTCTATGCACAAGATATGCAACATCAAGGAAAGTATAAGCTCGCGAGCGCCGTGGTCCCGTGGTTAGCGTGAGCAACTGCAGTATGAGAGGTCCTTGGTTCAAGTCTTCCCTACAGTGAAAAATTTATTTTTTTATTTTCAGACAGTTATTATCTGTCCGTCCGATGCGATCACTTTTTTGGGAGTGATTATTACATCCACAAGAAATCCTAAATCGGGTAAGGTAGAAGAATCTTTTTACCCATTCGCCAAGTGTACAAGTTAGGCGGGTCGACAACATATACCGTCACCGGTGTCGTATAGAATATAGCAGACGCGTTTTCCTGTGGAGGAATCGGTTGACCTATGACCTTCAGATCAAACGTTTTCGGTTCCCATTGGATAGGCACGTCCTTTCGTCTACTAATCGCACTGTTTAGCGGTCGCAAAACACAGACACTAAACTTATTACAGTGAACAGAGACGTCAATGAACAAACGAACAGATATTAATTGTCTGAAAATAAAAAATTAAACTTTTCACTGTATGGAAGACTTGAACCAAGGACCTTCTGTTCCGCAGCTGCTCGCGCTAACCACGGGACCACGGCGCTCCTGTACACATATTGTCCTTGATGTTGCTTATCTTGCGCATGGACTACTCAGTTTGCATATTTTGTTTGTTTTTTTCATTCTTCCACACAACTTCTTCCTGTTTTCTCGATTGATCTGTGTTCAGTTTTTCAAGGCCTATCCACTGTGCCAACTTATAACTAAATCTGAGGGGGGTGCGATGGGGAGGTTCCCTTGTAAGTAAAGTTGTGTTCTACTCAAATTCACTGGTCACTCTGATGATCTGTACACCCATTCAAGGAAGTATATGTTTGGTAAAAGGAAAGCAGTGGACGTGCTTTTATGTGACATGAAAAGAAGTTATCTTCCTTTGCCCCAATAATAGCTGCAGAATGTGAAGAAGTGAAGCCTTTCCTTGGTTACATATGGGATTTCAGAGACACTGATTAGCAGGACCTCTACTTCATGAGAATCAACAAAGGCAACTGGATTAAAGCAAAAAGTAAATACATCAGATGTTATGTCGGGTCAAGATCTCATGAAATATTCTGACTCAGCTTTGACTACAAGGAGCGAGCCATCAGCTACATAAAACCCTAAATGAGAAAAACACTTCTACGGGTAAATTGATTTTTTAAATATATTCTGCCACTGTGAAGCACACTTTCCTATTACACGATCAAGATATGGGTTTACCTCTGTTCCTAACTGCATCTTTACTTAACAAGCCACCTTATGGCATGTGGTAAAGATAAATCACACAGCACTATTAATTTGACATATTACAGTTCCATTCACAGATGGTGTGTTGAGAGAGTGACTGCCATGAACCACATGTGCACTTTTGAACTCTCTGATCTTCCAGTATATTTATTTCCAGATATATACTTGGTAGACACTAGTATTGAAATACTCTCTCTCTCTCTCTCTCTCTCTCTCTCTCTAATGTCAACACTAGTCTCTCTGTGGTGCACAACACTTTGTTATAGCATCTGCCGCTAGAGTTGGATGAACATTTTAAAGTCTCTTTCACACGGAGTAATTGAATCTGAGTTGAAATTCATATCTGTTCTTTGCACCTTCTCTATTAAGCCTTCCTGGTTAGTGTCCCCAGAGTGATGAGTAATACACCAGAACCAGTTGAACAATTTTTGTACATTTCATTCTTTGTAGATGAATTATATTTCTGTACGATTCTTCCCAAGTACCTCAATCCTCGATCTGCCTTTCCTACAATTGGTTTTATGTGCACATTCACCCTTACAGTGCTTCTTTTGCACACTCCTATATATTTTTGTTGTTAAGAATTTTCACAATAATTGAATGTCATTACTTTAATCAAATATTAAAGTACCTTTTTACTTATTTACACACAATATATTATATTACATTTGTTTTTCGATATTGCAGTGCCTGCATTGTTAAGAACAATGCAATAATCCTTCAACATGCATCAATGCCTGGGCTGTAGAGAACAACAATGCAGTGTTCCTTTAGACATACGTGTTTGTCCAAAGGACAGGCACTACAGTGACTACAGCCACCCTAAAATACATAAAATGTATTTGCATCCCAATATTGTATTTATCCACCAATAACGGACGTCTTTCAATTAAAATGTCCGCCCCTGTACATGAAAGGCTGTGACGCAGGAATGATAACCTACGGAAGTTTGGGTCTCTGGTTGGGTTGTTTTAGGGGAAGAGACCAAACAGCGAGGTCATCGGTCTCATCGGATCAGGGAAGGGTGGGGAAGGAAGTCGGCCGTGCCCTGTCAAAGGAACCATCCCGGCATCTGCATGAAGCAATTTAGGGAAATCACGGAAAACCTAAATCAGGATGGCCGGATGCGGGATTGAACCGTCGTTCTCTCGAATGCGAGTCCAGTGTGCTAACCACTGCACCACCTCACTCGGTGAAGTTTGGGTCTGCCAGTGAGTCAGGCATAGATAGCCAAAGTTATTAAGGTGACCACTCGCACAAGGCGGGAAATCTGGGTTCGAGTCCCAATCCAGCACGAATTTTCATTGTCATCATGTCCTTATACATCTGATGGGTGTTAGTATTCGCAACTGTGAATGCATTTCGACATCTGTTATTGTTTCAGGACAGTGCCAGTTCTTGTATTAAGCATCAATTTCTCTGCATTTTTCTAGAAGTTCGTTGCTTTGTGGCTTTTGTATATTCAACAACACTGCTCATATTCAGTTCGTAAAACTTTGGGCATAAATGGACATCATAAACCACATGTCACAAATGCTAAAATGTTTCCTTAAACACCGTTGATGAATTCATGGTTCATACTTATTAAATTTAGCTAGTACTCTTTTGTCAGTAGGACATTAATTACATATTCTTCTTTTTTTGGTAAATTTAAATGTTAAAGTCACGTATGGTCTTTTCAGGAGTGTATTTTACTTCTGTTTTGGTGGCTTAGTGATAAAGTGCCAGACTGTGGGCTGCAATGTCTGAGATTACATCCCTGGTCAGTTTTAGGATTTCAGTTTGTTGCTTAAAGCTTCTTTCATCTCTAGCAACATATGGTCATGTGAAAAATGCCAAGTAGCACTGTGCTTCAGGGCCACATTGAAGTTTGGGTCCCCCAATAACTGGTAGGGTAAATCAGTTTCAAAGTCAGAAGAAGGCAATGGCATACTGCCTCCAATAGGAACATACCTAGTGTGAGCACTGTAGTATTCAAACCAACTTTCTGACTGTCAGACTTGGCCAACACTGACAGTCAGTACTTTCACTGCTGATGATGGTATCAGAAGCAGTTCTCGAAAATCCAGAAAACTTTGTTTTTGAAATATGAGTTTGCACAAATGTGGATGTTAACAACAAGAGGAAGCTGCTAAACTGCAGTGCCATATACAACAGAAATCATCAAAATTAACAAGTAAATTTTAAGCTTTTAACAGATTCTGTATATATTCTATTGTAAGTTTATACATGTTCCACCATCGTTTTGCAGTTTCAATTAAAATACACCATATGCTCCTACAGATAAACATCTGTTGAATTGACATCACAACGAAGGTTCTTAATGAAGACCTGGCCACAACCTAAGAAAATATGCTATTGAAGCGACCTTAGATTGACAGCTAATATCCCTACATTGAAATTCCTTGTTTTTACGTCTAGTAAAGGCACAGCCTCAGTGAACCTATAAAACACTTTATCACATTTTACTGTGTTATACAACATGCTGGTTGTGTGGAATAGTGTACAGCCAATTTTTAATTTTTTTTAACTGATAAAATCTGAATGGTGAGATCTCTAGGATGGATTCCCAGCTGACAAAATAGCTCACTTGTAGGATGTCGATTCTGGCTTCTTTCACTTTAGTCCCCATTTCGCACCACATACTTTGGTTAATTTGTGTCTGGTCCCAACATCTGGGTTTGAGCTCTACTTTCAAATTTTTTACGGATTGTGCAGGCAGTGTGGAGAATGTTGCTCTCTCCCTAGCATGGTAGCCAGTGTATGTGAGGAACTGTCATGTACACGTACATTTGTGGCCCCCTGATAACCCCCTGTGGGTCCGGGGGTTGGAATAGGCCCATGGTATTCCTGCCTCTCGTAAGAGGTGACTAAGAGGAGTCTCACACATTTCAGCCTTTATGTGATGGTCCCCTGTAGTGTTTGTCCACCATTTTTCAAAATTTTCCCGAAGAGTGAGCCAATTGGGGAAGGGTGCCTTACATGGTGCATCGTGTGCTGAGGCCTTTCACTTCTTTTGTTGACGTGGCTCTGCACTTTAGCTCATTCTCCAGCTGTTGGGCAAGATCACCCTCCTGGGTGCATTTTCTTCCGTCCACTGTGCAGTATCGTTTTCTGTGCTGATGATGATAATGGCCTTGTTTGCTTGTTTGCACCTGATATCCTGCATGGTAGCCAGTCCATTGTCGTGGGGCCACTATGTACCCTGTTCGTTGTAGCCCCCGGACTACACAGGGATCACTCTGCTTTCTCTGTTAACTCCCTGTGTATGTCAAGGAGTAGATGCCCATAACCCTGGGGCCTCGGAACTCCCGGCAATGGCCATCCTGCCAGGTGGCTTTTGCTGCGGCTGGGTGGCATCAGGGTGGACGACATGTCATGAAGTGTAGTACATCATCTCTTGCCCGTAGTCCACCACCAGCAGCCTCTAAGCGATTGAGGTCCAACTTCAATGCAAAGAAATGTGACCCCGAATTGTTCCCCTCCCTGGCCACACCACGTGGCGCCAGGCTAAGGATGGCAAGGAAGCTTATTCGCCCTGGTACCTCATATGTACGAGAGTTGATGGGGAATCTTTCATCTCAATGAAGCCTCAGTTTGGGAAGTGGAGGGCTCGCCTAAAATGCGGTCAGGGTCAGTCTAGATAAAAACGGCATCCTTGCCAAGTCTCGGGCATTACTCGGTTGTGACAAGCTGGGGGATGTTTCCGTTACCAGCACATCTCATAAGAGCTTAAATATGGTCCAGGGTACTATATTCCACAGGGGCCTCCTTCTGCAGTCTGACGACGAGCTGCGCGCCAATTTAGAGTGGCGAGGTGTTCATTTCATCCGGTGCGTCCATCGGGGTCCGAGGGATAATCAGGTTGCCACCAGTGCTTTCAATTTGGCCTTCGAGGGTGACACATTACCTAAGAAGGTCAAATTGATGTTCTACCACTGTGATCTCAAGCCGTATATCCCTCTCCCAATGCGGTGCTTTAAGTGCTGGAAGTTTGGCCGTATGTCTTCCCGTTGTCCTTCCAGCGTCACATGTAGCGATTGTGGATGTCCATCACATCCCAATATACCATGTACCCCACCTCCCATCTGTGTCAACTTTGGAGAGCATCATTCACCTTGCTCACCAGACTGCAGGATTTTACAGAAAGAGAGGAAAATTATGGAATACAAGACCCTGGACGAACTGACCTACACTGAGGCTAAGAGAAAATATGAGAGGCCACATCCTGTGCATATGACATTCACTTACAAGACTGCTACAGCAGTTCTAGCACCTTCCATTCCACCATGTGCAATTGGTTCTCAGAACCATCAGACTCCACCTGCTCCCTTGATGGTGGTGGGGGGGGGGGGGGGGGGGGGCACTTCTATCCCTGTTGATCCCACAACACCTACATTGGGAGCAACATTCCCCCTCCCCACCACCACCACCACCCCCACCCCAACCATCAGGGACATCAGCGTCCCCACTTCTCATCCGGGGAAGCGCACGTCTTCTTCAGCTCCTCTTGCTAGGAAGCGGTCCTTCAGGTCACTCCCTTCCCAGGTTCCTACCAGTGGCAACGCGGACACCCACCAGTGGGTGAAGCAACCACAGGTAGCTGGTCGTAGGGCTTCACGGTCCTCCTCGGTCCCTGAGACTGACTCAGTGAAGCCCTCCCAGCCGGAAAAACCAAAGGAGTTGCGAGAGAAAACGTAAAAGAAGACCCCCAAGAACCCAGACCTTGCAGTGGCACCCATACCACCGCTCCCTACAAGCTCTGTGTCTGAGGATGAAGTGGAAATTCTGGCATCTGCTCAGGACCTAGATCTCTCTGGGCCCTCAGACTCAATGTATGTCAATTGCACAGGTACTCAATCAGTGGCAGCAGGTGACTCTGATGCGTAAACTGCCTCATTTTTCATGCCTTCCCTGCCTCATGATCACACATCCTCCAGTGGAATTGCTGTGGTTATTTCCACCACCTGGTTGAGCTACGGCAACTCTTAAACTTTACACCTGCTTTCTGCATTGCCCTTCAGGAAACCTGGTTCCCGGCAATGCGGACCCCTGCCCTTTGTGGCTATAGCGGATATTACAAGAACCGTAGCGACTATAATAGTGTGTCAGGTGGAGTTTGTGTCTATATCTCTGTAGGCAGTGAACCTGTGCCCCTTCAAACCCCTCTTGAAGCTGTGGCTGTCAGGATAAGGAAGACGCAGGAAATAACTGTCTCCAATGTATATCTTCTTCCAGATGAAGCAGTATCCCTTAACGCATTGGTGGCACTGATTGGTCAACTCCCTAAACCTTTCCTACTTTTGGGAAATTTTAACACCCATAACCCCTTGTGGGGTTCACTGCAGAGCACATAATGACCTGTGTGGTAGTGACCACTTCCCTATCTTCCTGTCATTCCCCTGGTGTAATGCCCACGGACACATACCCAGATGGGCTTTCAACAAGGCACACTGCGAAGCCTTCACCTGTGCTGTCACTGTTGCATCTCCCCCTCATGGTGCCAATGATGTTGTGGTTGAGCAGATCACTACGATGGTTGTTTTTGTGGCGGAAAATGTGATCCCTCATTCTTTCAGGTGCCCCCAGCGAAAGTCAGTACCTTGGTGGGGGAGTTGCTGATTAAAGAGCGATGGTGAGCTCTACAGCGACATAAGCGGCACCCTTCCCCTCGCGCATCTAATAGCCTTTAAACAGCTCTGCACCCGCATTCGTCAGCTTATAAAAAGACGGAAACAGGAGTGTTGGGAGAGGTATGTCTTAACAAGTGGGTGCCATATGTCACCTTCCCAAGTCTGGATGAAGGTCAGACGTGTTTTTGGGTAACAGACCCCAACAGGTGTACATGGTGTTACCATCGATGGCGTGTTATCTACCAACGCAAACGCGATTGCCAAGCACTTTGCTGCGCACTATGCTTGAGCCTCTGCGTCGGAGAATTGTCCGCCAGTCTTTCGCAGTCTCAAACGGCGGCTGGATTTGAAGGTCCTCTCATTCACTACACGCCATAGTGAACCCTGTAATGCCCCGTTTATAGAATGGGAGCTCCTCAGTGCCCTTGCACTTTGCGCTGACACAGCACCTGGTCCAGATCGGATCCACAGTCAGATGATTAAACATCTCTCGTCTGACTGCAAGAGACATCTCCTCGTTATCTTCAACTGGATCTGGTACAATGGCGTCTTTCTGTAGCAATGGCAGGAGAGCACCACCATACCAGTGTTCAAACACGGCAAAAACCCGCTTGATGTGGATAGCTATTGGCCCATCACCCTTACTATCGTTCTTCGTATGCTGCTAGAATGTATGGTGTGTCGGTGGTTGGGTGGGGTCCTGGAGTCACATGGCCTACTGGCTCCACGCCAGGGCAGTTTCCGCCATGGTCATGCTACCACTAATAATCTTGTGTCCCTCGAGTCTGCCGTCTGAACAGCCTTTTCCAGGCACCAACACCTTGTTGCCATCGTTTTTGACTTAAGAAAAGGTTAAGACACGACCTGCAGATATCATATCCTTGCCACATTGTATGAATGGGGTCTCCGGGGCTTACTCCCGAATTTAACCAAAATTTCCTGTTGCTCCGTACTTTCCGTGTCCAGGTTGGTGCCTTCCATAGTTCCCCCCATCTCCAGGAGAATGGAGTTCCGCAGGGCTCTGTATTGAGTGTCTATCTATTTTTAGTGGCCATTAACGGCCTAGCAGCAGCTGTGGGGCCATCTATCTCATCTTCTCTGTACGCAGACGACTTCTGCATTTCATACCTCTGCTCCAGTACTGGTGTTACTGAGCAGCACCTACAGAGAGCCAGCCACAAGGTGCAGTCATGGGCTCTATCCCACAGCTTGCAGTCACAAAGTTGTGTGTTGGCGTCGTGCTGTTCATCCGGAACCAGAACTTTGCTTTAGTGACAATCCATTCACTGTAGTGGAGACATATCGATTCGTAGGACGGGTTTTCGACGCCTGGTTGACATGGCTTCCTCACCTTTGTCAGCTTAAGAGCGCTGGCAGCACCTCAATGCCCTCCGCTGCCTGAGCAACACCAACTGGGGTGTGAACCGTGATTTATTTTCAAAGAATATTCTTAAGTATTTATTTTATTTACTAGCGATTCATCAAGGACATTAACACATTTAATCACACTATGTAAACGTGCCAGGGAGTAACTGATGAAATCATAACCAAATTCCTTTTAACAAATGGAAATTTTATTCACTTTAATAGTGCCTAAAAGCATTTTTTAAAGAAACAGATTTAAAATTGTAATCAGAAAGCACCCTCTAAATATTAAAGTTACAATTTATTCAGAGGCAAAAAGAAAACTTGTTTTGACTGTATGAGCTTTTGGGCAGAGAAGCTTGCCGCTCCCTTTTGACACGGCCGTAGTTACGACCGCTCACAACAGCCTCTGAAAGACTACACTGGTGCAAATCTCCAATGCACCAGATAACTTTAAACTAAGAGTTTTAACGATTTACACAAGCGCACAAACTGTGCACCCCCTGTAGGAGGGATGGAAATGGTACAAAACACTAACAATTAAAATATTAACCTTGCCACCGACGGTGCAACTTGACTTTAACTTGTAAGAAATGTCTTATGGTGAAAGGGTGGCAAGTTCATATACTAAAATTATCATTTAAATAAAAGCCCATGAAATGCAATCTTATATAAAATTCTACAAGGTTGGCCAACCAATAGTTAAGATGCTCTACAGTACACAGATAGCGCCTCTCAAGACCATAGGCAATAATATCAAAGTTTCCAAAGATCAAAACATATTTCAGGTATTAGGCCGTTACACTCCAAGCAATAAATTCTTTAACACACCAAATCCAACAAACATGACAGTGGCAGCTACTGATGTACAGTAGATTGATAGGGAGATTACCGAACAACCTGAACCGCAGGTTACTCTAACCCGCCCCTACTCCACAAGGGAAAAACGGACCACCCAATTTATAAACAACCACCTTCCCGCGGGTGGGCAAACAGAGAAGAATGGAGGGACGACCCTAAAGCAAAACGGCTTGTGGCTTCACCAAGAAAACAAGTAGAATTTAACAAGAGTAAATCAAACAATATATCACCAATCACTTAACTTCTAATAAACTGCGATTTCTTGAGAAGACCTGGTGCAGCACCCCCAAATCGCTCTCCCGAACCGCCCACTGCCAGCCACTTCAACGGACGCAGGAAGGCGCGCCGATCCCCCGTCTCATGGTGTCACAGCTTGCACCGGCCAGACTGATGCCGTGGATTGACTCCTGTTGCTCTCGTGTTGACCGCGAAGTCACTACCCCTCGCTATACACCGCGGCCCACTGGACTCACGTGGCGACCTCACATGCGCTGACGCTCAAGACGGACAAGTCATCTTTTGTCTCAGTGCGCGACCAACCAACTGATCGATCCAACCACCAATGACCATTGCCTGAGTAAATTCGAGCAGACTGGCGGCCTAACGCGCAGACTCAGATGCAGTAACTAAGCCCCGACCGGGCGACCACTCGCTGAGTTCTCTTATTGGCGGAGTAGAAATACTCTCATTTTGCCGGCTTTACAGGTTGATCTGAACGACAGACATACTAGCACTCCAAACGACAGACAGACCCTAACTGCCTAACAAATGCGGATGAGAGGCAGACTAGAAAGCCGTGGACGAGAGACTGACCCAGAATGGCCGACTGGCGAGCTCATAGCGCCCCTTAAATGCACCTGAACAGCAACCTTTCCCCTTTCCCACCAGAGGGAGACGCCAAAGCTGCGATTGCCACAGTGGCGCCACCACCAGAAAGGGTGCGAGTGCTCCACACTACGCGCTGCGGCACACTCTTCAAAACAACAATTTTTACCACGTCTCAGGGTACATCACTCTACTCTGCTGCAGCTCTACAGAGCCCTTTTTCAATCCCACCTTGACTATGGGAGCCTGGTTTATGGTCTGGCAGCACCCTCAGCATTGTGTTTACTAAAGCCAGTGCACCTCTATGGCATTCAGCTAGCGACAGGTGCTTTTAGGACGAGTTCAGTGACCAGTGTCCTGGTGGAGGCTGGAGTCCCTCCTTTGAAGGTTAGGCATGCACAACTGCTCGCCAGTTATGTTTCACATGTCTGTAGTTCTCCTGCACATCTGAACTACCGTCTCCTTTTCACACCCACGGCGTTTCAACTCCCACATCGGCGGCCCTGGGCGGGGCTCACGATTGTGGTTTGCGTCCGATCCCTTCTGTCTGAACTGGAGTCCTTCCCTTTACCATCTCCCACCCAGCTCCATCTGCATACACCTCCATGGTGTTCACCTCAGCCGGAGATTAGTCTGGATCTTTCGCATGCCCCTAAGGACTCAGTTGCTCCCATGGCTCTCCGCTGTCACTTCCTCTCCCTTCTTGACGTGTTCTGGGGCTCTGACGTGGTTTACACTGACAGCTTGACGGCTGATGGCCATGTTGGCTTCGCCTACATCCACAGAGGCCATATTGAACAGCATTCCTTGCCTGATGGCTGCAGTGTATTCACTGCAGAGCTGGTGGCCCTATGTCGTGCACTTCAGTATATCCCTTCATGCCCTGGGGAGTTGTTTCTTCTGTGTACAGACTTCTTGAGCAGCCTACAAGCTATCAACCAGTGCTACCCTCACCATCCTTTGGCAGCGACCATCCAGAAGTCCCTGTATGCCCTGGAACGGTCCAATTGTTCCATGGTGTTTTTGTGGACCCCAGGCCACATTGGAATCCTGTGAAATGGACTTGCCAACAGGCTTGGGAAACAGGCTACACAGAAACCACTTCCGGTGATGGGCATCTCCAAAACTGACCTGCGATTGTTATTACACCGCTAGGTTTTTCACCTTTGGGAGACGGAATGGTATAATCTCAGTTCACACAACAAACTGCGTGCCATTAAGGAGACTATGAATGTGTTTTACTCCTCCATGTGGGCCTCTCACAGGGATTCACTGGTTCTCTGCTGGCCACACTTGGCTACCTTGTTCGCCTTGAGGACCTGCCTCAGCGTTGGTGCGGTGCCCATTTGACAGTGACCCATATTCTGGTGCACTGTCCTACTTTGACACAGTAATTTTAGAGATTAAAAGTACACAAGAAAAAAAGTCTGAAAACTATGAAAAATTATACCTTTAATTCACAGTGCCCTCTGTAATGAATGATCTGGGTAGTCTAATTTTGGCTTCTGCTATATGAAAAAGTTTCTAAAATAAGTTCTGCTTGGATACTAAATTACAAAATTTTCATCTCAGAAATGAAGAAGAATCACTGAAAGGGATAACATGATAGGCACTCCCACAAATCATGACAGTAACTAGAATTGCTAAAAGCAAGACCAGTACATAGACCTTCCTCCTCCTATTCATTCTCTTTCACCATTTCTGTAAATGATCATATTTTTAGCAACATTATTAACCTTCATTCTTTGCTTTTACTACGTACATTTCAAATTTTTGTCATGACAGTTGTCCATTTTCATTTCTCCACACCGAGTTATAATGTGTATTTTATTTTTTTTAGAGTTGCAAAATTATTTTCACAACCTTTTACAGTTTTCATGAAATTTGTTCCGACATTTATAATTTTTAGTTAACACTTCGACATGTCACTACCAGTGCCACATGGTGGTAATTTTGTTACCTTTGCCACCTTGTAATGTATTAGTTAGTAATCTGTTGGAATGTGTAACATGCACAAGACTCCATACTGGTCATATAAAGTTTTTTTCTACGCAGTTCTGTTCTAGTACACACTGATTTTGCATTTCAGTAATACTCATTCACCAAAGTGTTTTTGCAACACTGCTTACTTTCTAAGAGTTGATGTAATGTATTCACATCTTTTGACTGCCCTGCGACGAAATCTTAGGTTACCGGACATATTGCCGCTAATGTATCTTATAGGTTCACTGGTTTGCCTGTATGTCAGGTTTTTGTGTGGACTTGTCTCTCCATATAGCCTTGTACTCTGATGTTGTTGCTTGTAAGAACATTTGTATAATAATTTTCCATGTATGCTATGCATACAATTCTGTCTATTGTCAATAATAAAAGGAAAAGATAGATTGCTACTTACCGTAACGGTGATAAGTTATGTTGCAGACAGGCACAATGAAAAGACAATTATACATTACCTTTTGGCAGTGGCCTTTATGAGAAAAGGAAAAAAACACACACACAGTCTGAGCTGTAGAGATGGCGGTCATGTGTATTTGCTTTGTGAATGAATGTGTGTATGTGCATTTCCTTTTCTTACAAAGGCTGTGGCCGAAAGCTAATACATAAGTGTCTTTTTGTTGTGCCTGTCTGCAACTTAATATGTCACCTTTACAATAAGTAGCAATCTATCTTTTCCTTATATTGTTATCCCCACTTGGAGTTTCCATTGTTTGATTCTCACTGTTGTCATATACTTAACTTCGACATTTTCATCCCAGTTTCTAAAGAAATGGAACATTTAAATAATACGCTTGTAAAAGAGTTGCAAAAAATTGTTAGCAAAGCTCTAAAGAAGTCAAATGATATTGGCGACACTGTAAACAGCAGTTGTGTCCTATTAGTCCAGTAGAATTAGCATTCAAATCGGAAATAATTGCTACAAAAGGTTTTATTGTTTTAATGGCTTTGTTTGTGTCCCAGTATGACAATCCTAGGTTTTCCCCCTCGACGGAGTTGTGGAAAAGTGGTGGGGGGCAAAAATGTACTCGAAAAAGGGGTATTTTTCAGTTTTGTGATTATATCTCGTAAATGACTCGCAATATTGGGAACATAGTGGAATTAAAAATTGTAGGGCATGAAGTTCTGCATTGAATGAGACCATCCACATATTTTTTGGACCACCGGTTTCCATACTAGTGCTCTTCGAAATTGGACTAATTTTACATGTTCATGAAATTTTTTTGTTTTAATCTCTGTTTTTTGGTAATATTGTTGAAACTAATCCACCTGTCAATAATGTCGTTCATAAAAAAGATATGGAGAGATAAATTCTGCATTCGATGAAACCAAAAGTGAATTTATTGGACCAACCATTTGTGTACAGCTCCTCATTAAATTTGGACCATTCCTCATCATCAATGAAGACAATTTCAAATGTAGTTCTTCCCTAATTCTTATGTACACTCTTTTAAATACAAAACTATAGCAACCCATTGTCTTGTACTTATTTAAAATAGTAATAGAATAAAATATTAAAATTTTGTAAAATTTGAAAAATAATATTAAAGAAGTTTTTCATATATCGAGGGTTAAGAACTGAGACCTCGTATTTGACAGATGTCAGAAAAAGTCCTGGCTCAAAAAACTTGTAAGTGGAAAAAAATATATGTTATAACAACTGGACTGAGACAAGGGGATGCCATCTCACCTATTCTATTTAATATTATCTTAGAGAAGATTGATAGAGAATTCACCAAAACTAATCCACAAAGGATCCAACTGCAGGGACAGAACATTACTAGACTTGCTTATGCAGATGATGTAGCCTTAATAAGCACTTCAAAAGCTGAATTAATCAGGATGATGCAAAATTATTACAAAATAGCTGAGAAAGCTGGACTTCATGTGAATGAAGAAAAGACAGAATATCTAGTCATGAGTAAAAAACTCCAAAAGAATACACCACTGACCGTAAATGGTCTCACTTTCAAGGCAGTTGACCACTTCAAGTACTTAGGGAGTCTTTTTAGCAGAGACAATAGAGCAGAAATAGAAATAGACGCCCGTCTAGCAGCAGCTAATAGAACTTTTTACAGCTGTATCAAAATTTTAAGGATGAGATCACTTAGTACTGAATTCAAAATCCGTTTTTATCAGTCAACTATTGTACCAGTAGCATTATATGGATGTGAAGCTATTACATTCAGGAAAAAAGATGAAGAAAAACTGTTGATATTTGAAAGAAAAAATACTAAGAGAAATATTTGGACCAATCTTCGATGAAAATGTCATGGAGTGGAGGATAAGGAAAAATGAAGAACTACGGGAGCTGTACAAACATAGTACCATTGTGGAAATGTTAAAGAAGAGAAGACTGAACTGGGCTGGTCATGTAGCAAGGATGCCGGAGAACAGACTACCCAAAATAGCATCCACTAAGAAATTAGAAGGAAAGAGAAGAAGAGGAAGACCTCGAATTAGGTGGATGGAGAATATCCGGGAAGATGCAGCTAGGATGGGCATCAACTCTGATTGGACAACAATTTCCCTGGATAGAAATAATTGGAAGAGGCTCGTAGAGCAGGTGTATGGTCGATAAGGCCTTAGCCACGTGTAAAGTAAAGTAAGTATAACAAAATGATCCAAAAAAGACAATGCACAACCTGAGAGTAGTAAATGATTATGCTCTAAATAAAAAAATCAAAGCAATCAAAATTTTTATTAAAAAGTTATGTTTTTTAGCTGTCCTGTAAAATTTGTCTTTTGTCAGATACATGGTCTCAGTTCTTAACCCTCGGTATAATATAGTGATATCCATTCAACTGATATGAAGGAGGCAGGAAGAGAGAGACACTCATTGAAATTAAGTAGTGGTTATAATATTTCGTAATTACAAAATTTTATATAAATGTATCTGATGAAAAGGGTTAAAGTAGGTATGTACACAAACATACGTCGACTTTCTACTGTCATTGCACCACTCGGCTCCTCAAAGTCTGTAATTTCTGAGTCCAACGCCCCGTCACTCGGCTCCTCAAAGTCAGCAATTTTCGTCACCTGGTATATACAGTCCAGGTCTTTGTCAACATCTGGTTCGTCAGTTTCATCTGCTTGGAGGGAGTTAGTGCATGAGTTCCCCTTGCTGTTGACACAAATTAATGAGCACTCAATACCAGCCTTCTGACACCCACAACTATACCAGCCTTCTGACACCCACAACTACCTGCACAGCCCTTGTTGCATTTGCAGGAAATTGTTCAGAAAAGAAACCGTGGAGCTGGTTCTTTGGAGGTATGAACAGGGCCAAGACCAAAATCTGAAGCCTGCCATCCCCAGAGGAGCAGATCCATGTGGTGTCCTACCCACATTTGTACTTGTAAGTTGGTCCTCAAGCAATGCTGGCGATCTGCTTCCGACTTTGGTGGTAGGGATGCGAGGGGGAATCTGGATTTCACAATCACTTTGGAAAACAGGTCAAATCGCAGTTTGTCTAAAGTGTCTCCTGCTGTACCACCATAGAGGGTTATTAAAAATTGGAGGCCAGCTTCGACAATAACTTCAGCTTGGTTGTCATGCTCTAAGAAAGGTTTGATATTCCAGAAGACATTTATTTTTGAGCAGTAGAGTGACCATCTTCTTCTTGCCCTGACCGAAGAGTGCCGAAGTTGTCACATCCACTTTTGGCATGGAGAAATATGAGTGGGCTTCTGATGTTGTTTGCCAGTTTGAAACTGCTGGAACCAAATACTTTTGATGAGTTCTTTCCTCTTCCAGGTTTCAAGAAACATATATTTGCTGATGGTGTGGCTAGGGCATTGAGCATGATGAGAAGGTCCATATCCTCACCAACCACCACAACCTTCTCGTGTTCCTGGGATACCTAAAGTGCTATGGCAACAATTAGGTGGTCTGCATCTTCATTAGCTTGCTTTTCTGAAAAGCCTTCATCTTCAAGCCTCGAAATAAGCAAGCTAGTGAGACATGCTTTATTTCTGTCATTACAAAGGAATTGCTCCTGAGTCATAGTCACCATCATTAACTCGGTAAAGATGAGCGCAGGTGTAGTGTGTCTTTTGCTTCGGTGGAGGAGCTCAGCATATTTGATGCTCTTGGTGGGCAGGTCTTCTGGGTAGCCATCAAACACCACACTTGTCGCACTTCTGCTGCTGTGTCTTAAATATTCAACATATTTGGTTAGCAACTGGAATGTGTCCCCACTCTTCCATACAACCCAGTGGAGAAGAAATCCACCATTGATGACAAATGCTGCTTCTTCCAGGTTTACATCATTCAGTGGTGTGAACAAGTCATATAACACTGACTTGGGAGTCTTCCTCATTTCAGATGCATCAAACAGAGATAGAGGATAGGGTGCCAGCTCATATCGAAAGAATTCTTTAAGCTGTTCGTCAAATTTATTAGAAGTGCTATCCGGTGGAATATACCTTCAGGGTTCACTGGTAAATCCTCCCGTTGAATGGTCACCTTAGATTTAAATCCCTGTATACTCATCACTCTTTTGTTTTGGACGAACTTGATGTTGTCAAAGGTTTGACCAACTAGAGCGAACATTAAGGATTTGCCCATTTCAAAGGCTCTGTGACAGTTGATTGAGTCATCTCTGACGATTCCTGTGCTGATGGACATAAATTTAGTAACAGGAAAAGGATCATGGGATTGAAGCCACTCAATATATTTCTGAAGGTCTGCCTTGTTATGCTGAACTCTAGCATCCCTCGCATCAACATGTTGTTCTGAGGTAGTGAGTGATACCCCACAAAACTCTTCAACCTGCTGGGTCACTGTAGTAACTGTTGGCATGTTCAGAATCTGACTTTGAACAGTTTTTCAATTTTTGCTCATGATAATGTTATTTTTGAGTTTTCTGCATAAAACTGATCTAGAGACATAGGTTTGTAAACATGAAGTACCTTACATCCATAGCAATGAAAGTACAAACTTAGCCGTACAGAAACGGGTGGTCCATTTCGCTTTTGGTCTCATCAAACGCAGAATTTATTCCTCTATATCGTTTGTATGAACCACTTTATTGATACAGGGGTTAGTTTCAACGATTTTACGGAAAAACAGAGGTTAAAACGAAAATTTTTCATGAACATGTAAAATTGGTGCAATTTTGAAGAGCACTAGTATGGAAACAGGTGGCCCAAAAAATATGCGGATGGTCTCATTCAATGCAGAATTTCATGCCCTACAATTTTTAATTGTGCTATGTTTTCGATATTGTGAGTCATTTGTGAGATATAATCACAAAACTGAAAGAATACTCCTTTTTTGGGTACATTTTTGCACCCCACCACTTTTCCACAACTCCGCCGAGGGGGAAAACCTAGGATAGTCATATTGGGCCACAAATGAAGCCATTAAAACAATAAAACCTTTTGTAGCAATTATTTCCAATTTGTCTAATTTTTAGGTTTAACCCTACTGGACTATGTTGCTATATAAAGATGGAGCTTGCATTTGCAACACTGCATGTGTACTTTAGCTTTGTGCCCAGGATTTTTCTATCTACATGCCAATTTTTGCTGATCAGTGTATGGTAAATGGTCCACAGAATCATCTCTGCTTGTTTCAGTTTATTTCTGTACCTTGCAGGCACATATACTGGGCAGCTTCATTTGGAGGTCTGATTCTCTTCTTTATAGTCTGTTTGCATGCCATAATCCATGATTCTGCAGTATGTTGATGAAAATTGAGTAGATGCAAAGTTCTTTTTTTTTTTTCAGAAAGTCCAATTCATTTCGCCTCACACAAATACTCCAGCCGTGAATTGGTTACACCTGTGTTATCAGTGTCGTGAGTAAACATGCATTATGACCGAGTTTGTGATCGAATAAATGTTCAATAAATTGAAATAAAAAGTCATACTTGCCAATACTACCCATGGCAATGTTGTACAGTTTCACTACCTCATGTCTCAGAACATCAACGTATGATTTATTATTCTTATCCCAATGTCTGTTGGTATGCTTGGCTCCAGTGCCTTGGAAATTTGAGCGCAAAGTCACTGATCTTTTGTCAAAGCACTTAGTGAGGATACAACACTATCATTGCTAATAAACGCCTGCATGAATCCCCATACTTCATTTTTCTTTGTCTGCATCACACTGAAAAGGTGGTTTCTGAAATTGATTTATTCAAGCAGTTTCAAGTGCGTAAACGCCCTTATTATGTAGCCACTGGATCATCCAGTATGTACTGAAATAATTATCTACAAATACACTCTGCAAACCACTGTGAAATGCATGGCAGAGGAGATGTCCCGTTGTACTGGTTATTAGGGTTTCTTCCTATTCCATTCATATATGGAGTGCGGAAAGAATGATCCTTTAAATGCCTCTGTGCATGCAGTAATTATTCTAATCTTATTCTCACAATCCCTATGTGAACAATATGTAGGGTGTTGTAGTATATTCCAAGACTCATCATTTACAGCTGTTCTTGAAACTTTATGAACAGACTTTCTTGGAATAGTTTATGTCTATCTTCAAGTCTTCCAGTTCTGTTCCTTCAGGACATATGTGACACTCTCTCACAGACGAAGCAAATATGTGGCCATTCATGTTGCCCTTCTGTGTATACATTCAGTATCACCTGTTAGTCCCATTTGGTACAGGTCCCGCGCACTTGAGGAATATTCTAGAACCGTCATATGAATGATTTGTAAACAATCTCCTTTGTAGACCGATTGAACTTCCCCAGTATTCTATCAATAAACCAAAGTCCACCATCTGCTTTACCCACAACTGAGACTATGTGATCATTCCATTTCATATCCTGCAAGGTGTTGCACCCAGGTATTTGTACGAGTTGGCCAATTCCAACAGTGACTCATTGGTACTGTAGTCATGGGATACTACTTTTTTTCATTTTGTAAAGAGCACAGTTTTATGTTACTGAACATTTAAAGCAAGTTCAAAATTTTGACAAGATCTGACTGAATATTTATGCAGCTTCTTTTGGGTAGTACTTCATTATAAATAACGGCATCATCAGCAAAATTTCTGAGGTTACTGTTAATATTGTCTGCAAGGTCATTAATATACAACTTGACTAGCAAGGGCCCCAACACATTTACCTTGGGCACACCTGATGTTACCACTACATCTGACGATGACTCTCCATCAAAGATAACATGCTGTGTTCTCTCTACCAAACAGTCCTCAATCCAGTCACAAAATATGATCATACTTTTGAAAATAAGTGTACATGTGGCACTGAGTCAAATGCTTTTTGGAAATCAAGAAATACTACATCTACCTGCCTGCCTTGTCCAAAGTTTTCAGTATGTCATGTGAGAAAAATGCGAGTTGGGTTTCACATGATCAATGTTTTCAGAATCTGTGCTGGTTGACATCAATGAGGTCATTCTGTTCAAGATAACTCATTATGTTTGATCTTAGAATATGTTGTAAGATTCTACAAAAAATCGATGTCGAGGATATTGGACGGTAGTTTTGTGGATCATTTCTACTACCCATCTTACAGACAGATGTGATCTGTGCTCTTTTCCAGAAACTGGACATGGTTTATTGTTCAAGGGATCTACGATAGATTATATTTAAAAGAGGGACTAACTCAGCTGCAAATTCAGTATAGAATCAGACAGCGATTCTATTGGGCTCCCGGATCATTTTAGTGATTTAAGCTGTTTCTCAACACTACTGTGATTAATACTTACTTTATTCATCTTTTTAGTTGTACGAGGATTAAATTAGAGCAATTTTTTTGGGCTTTCCTTTGTTAGGGAACATTTGAAAACAGGCTTAAGCATTTCAGCTTTTGCTTTGCTACCCTCAATTTCAGTTTCTGTCTCATTCGTGAATGGCTGGACACTAACTTACAGCCTTTAAATACTACCACAACGTCTTTGGTTTTTGTGAAATATCGTTTGACAGTATTCTGCTATGGTAGTCATTGAAGGCATCATTCATTGCTCTCCTGACAGCCAAACATGTTTCATTCGGCACCTCTCTATCTATAGTTCTACACTTTGTTCTACACCTATTATGCAGGAGTCTGTTTCTTTAGAAGTTTCTTTACAGTTACTGCACGCCATGGAGTTTCAATCCCTTATGAACTGTTCTGCTGGGTACATATGTATCCAGAGTATGGTCAACTATTCTTTTAAACTTGAGCCATAGTTCCTCTATGTGCTCCTGCCCTCTGCTGAAAGTTTCAATTTCCTCATTGAGATAGGACACCACAGATTTGTTATCTAGTTTACCAAACATATATATCTGTCTGCTTGTTTTATTTGTACTTTGGTAGTCGTGGTTGCCATAACTACGTCATGGTCACTGACAATTTTCGATGTGGACATCTTCAATGGGTCAGGTCTATTTATAGCCATTAGATTCAATGTATTTCCACCATGAGTGGATTCCTAACAGTCTGTTCTAGATGGTTTTCAGTAATGTTTCGCAGGATGTCTCGTCATGCCCACCACTAACAGAACTGTAATTTTCCCAATTGTTGGATGATTTAAGTCTCCACCGATGATTAAACTATGATTTAGGAACTTATGTACAATTGAACTGTGGTTTTCTCTAAAGATTTTGGTGGCATCAGAAGATGAGTCTGGTGGGTGACAAAAGGATGCAATTATGATTTTATGCCCATCCCTGAACCTCTATTTCCCATCTCCCTATCCTTTTGACATACACTTAAATGTTCCCCAAAATTCTCACTGCTATCAATTCCAGGTTTCAACCAGCTATCTGTACCTAGTATTATGTCAGCTCTGCTGTTTTTCATGAGTACTTCAAACTCTGACACTTTGTTGTGAATGCTTCAGCAGTTTACCATTAGGATTTTAATATTCTCACCTATGGGAGCGATTTCTTTCAATCTTACACTGATACTTCTGGGTTTCCTACAGCTGTTATTGTGATTGGATGGAGAGTTGCCTAGTGTACAAAAAATCCCTCGATTGCAACCCACACACACAGTCATCTATCTGAGTAGCAGCCTCTGATGGATTGTGCACACCTGACCCATTTAGGGGGCCCTACAGTTCTCAGCTCTATGGCCCAAGTCCAGGAAGTCCCAACCAAGCTTGTCACAGAAGCTTTGAAGTCTCTGCTTCAGTCCTTCCACTTGACTCAGAACAAAGGGGCAATGTTCAGTTCTGAGGACAATTCTACAAATTGTGTGTTTCATTGAAACTCCATGCATAAGGCTAGTCTTCTCAATCTTCCCTGCCAGTTGCTGGAATGACCCAAGTATGACATCAGAGCTCAGACGACAGGCATCATTTTTCCAACATGTGCCACAATCTGCAGTATAAATCAGAATATAACTGTGGGAATGGAATGTTGATTCTCTCAGACAATTGTATGATGAAGCACTCTTCAAGATGAGAGAGTCTTACATGATGTCACTTCCCTCACAAAAGCATCTTCCTCTCCCCACCCGTTTGGTGTGATTTGCATGAACTATTTGACATTGATCTTTCCTTTGAAAGGGATCATCTGTTCATCTACACACAATTGAAGTTCCATTTCAAGAGCTTGACACCTAGATCTCACTGTATTAAACAAAGGCCTTACTTTCCAGAAAATGTCTAAATTCTGAGAATCTTTCTTGTTATAATCAGTAAAATGCAGATTTCCTCTCAATTTGGAAAAAAACACTAGTAAATATCATAGCTTCTGATATGATAGGTACACAAAACTTTGTAACCCAGTGCAGTTGTACTCGTGAGTAGTTAAAAGCTCCCAGTGCAACAGTTCACTTTTCTATATTTGTTGGGGTAAAAATAGCAATTTTATTCTCGAATACATGTTCCTAAATCTTCATCCTTGAGATAATCCATTGTCTGGGTAAGTTCATCATTGTTGTCAGCTACTGAAGAAAAATTTTCATCTTAAAGTTCTTCAATACCATATATATCAGTATTGTTGATAATTCCTAAAATCTCTTCCATAGTGGGTTTTTCTTTGGAATTCCTTATCATTGTTGAAATAATTATGCATACTAAATTTTATGAACTGTAAGACGCTACATAGTATAAGAAAAACCGTAACTTTTAAACATTTTTTAATTTTTTTTTTCCAGGGCTGAAATGCTGCTCTGTCTCCACGTTCTTCTGCAAATGCTATTACTTTCAATTTACAGCCCTCATTATATGAACACCTTCCATTTTTTTCCCCCATTACAAAACTAGCTACTGACAAAAATATTGTTCTGTTACCTATAACACAAGTTGCTTTCAATTCAGGTACACTGGCACTGTAGACTGCAATGGCGCATCATAGGCTAGATAGTGTTCTGGGTTTTTGTTGGTGGGGCAGGAGGGAGACAGTGTTAGCAAGCTTGCGAATCCCTGCAACTCATGTCCATTGTATCAGTGCACTGCTGCAGCCGGTTGAATCCAGTGCTGCCAGATAAAGATAGGTTTCCCATAGCATCAAATATATAGCCATTGAAGGACTGGCAGGAATTTTAAACCAAACATTGAACATTTTTATATTAATTCAGAGTACAAGATGCATCTGAATGTTAGAGGCAATTTTTCAAAGAAAAAAGTGCATCTTGTAGTCTGTAAAATATGGTAATTACTAACAGTGAACTAGTGTAAAAATGAGAGCAAACACTTAGAACTAGTGCACAAGCAAAATGTGAATTGCTGTAGGAAACCAAAAATGAGGATGACTGTAACTAGTTTTGAAATTAGAGAAACCTCTTTCGACGGGGAATGTTGAACATTTAGAAAAAAAATTTATACAATTCTGAAAGCTAAGTAGTCACACTCAGCCACAATGTTTGCACGACCAACTCTTAGCACATGCCTTGAAACATCGGTCAGCAGCTGGCTCTGAAACACAGACTAGTAGAAGAGAGTGTCCACTACAAAGTATGCTAAGCCCCGTGCCTTACAAAGCTAGTAGAATGTGTATATAGACTGAAAATAAAATTATCCACTGCAGTGGACGAATACACAGAAAGTGTTATCCTGATTTAGGTTTTCTGTAGCTGACCTATATTTATTAAAGCCGATGTTCGGATAGTTACTTTGAAAAGTACATAATCAGTTTCCTTCCCCATCCTTGCACTATCCGAGTTTGTGCATCTAACGATCTTGTTGCAGAGTCGCTAACTCTGATCTTTCTTCCTATGATAAAATGAAATTTCTGACGCCTTATTTGTGAAATATTGTGGATAAAGAAATAAACCTTTCAGAAAGTCAGATAGGTTGCAAATAATCGAAGTGGTAGCACCATCACTCATATTGTACAAAATGGAACTGATGATGTTAACTTTGGCACTATATATTTACAGTATCACAGACTCTTAGGAGGATCCATCCGTCTTTCTTTTCTCAACCTGTGGGATTCCTTTTTATTGTTACCATTTGTGATGATCATGGAATTAATTTTAATTCTTATGTCATTTAGACCACTGTTGCTGCTACACAGGCGATATCATCAATTCATTGTGACAGAGGCTTTACGCATAATGACTGTTAATTTGCTTTTCATTGCATTGTTTTTCCTTTACACACTATTTCTGAGCTCCTCATTGATTCCTCAATTTGTTATACATGTACATCAAGAATATTCAGATATTTATTAGTATAATAGAGGGAAATATTCCACGTGGGAAAAAAATATCTAAAAACAAAGATTCTGTAACTTACCAAACGAAAGCATTGGTACATCGATAGAGACAGTAACAAACACAAACACACACACAAATTTCAAGCTTTTGCAACCCATGGTTGCTTCATCAGGAAAGAGGGAAAGACGAAAGGATATGGGTTTTAAGGGATAGGGTAAGGAGTCATT
Organism: Schistocerca serialis cubense; assembly: GCF_023864345.2. Lineage (NCBI taxonomy): Eukaryota > Metazoa > Arthropoda > Insecta > Orthoptera > Acrididae > Schistocerca > Schistocerca serialis. The sequence goes on from NC_064641.1 coordinate 825,680,359, forward strand.
CCAATCCCGGGAGCGCAAGACTTGCCTTAGGGGGAAAAAAGGACAGGTATACATTCGCGCGCGCACACACACACACACACACACACACACACACACACACACACACACATATATCCATCCGCACATATACAGACACAAGCAGACTGTATATGTGCAGGTGTGTGTGTGTGTGTGTGTGTGTGTGTGTGTGTGTGTGTAAGGTAAGTCTTTCCGCTCCCGGGATTGGAATAATTCCTTACCCTCTCCCTTAAAACCCATATCCTTTCGTCTTTCCCTCTCCTTCCCTCTTTCCTGATGAAGCAACCGTGGTTTGCGAAAGCTTGAAATTTGTGTGTGTGTTTGTGTTTGTTATTGTCTCTATCGACGTACCAACGCTTTCGTTTGGTAAGCTACAGAATCTTTGTTTTCAGATATTTATTAGTGTATATAAGGACAGACTTATCTTGCATTGCCTAATGATTTTGTTTGATATTATCTTGAGACATCTGACTTTCACCTTTTTTTCTTTTTGAAGTTGTAGCCAGTTTTGTAAAAGAGTATTTCAGACATGACAGTTCTCTTTAATGCCGTTATTGTTCTCTACTGATCTTGATAAATAAAATTTTCAGTGTTAACACAACTCTTCATAATAAAAGTGCATATGGCTGTGGGTTGCTCTATATTCTGTTCACCTTTTCAAGAAGATTTTATAAAACTGTAACATTAATACTGGAAGTTTTTTGGTAAATAGTGACAAAAGTATCTTTGTGGATTAGTCGACTGCAATATTATTGCGCCTGGGAGGGAAGGTGCTTTGGTCGACTCACCGTGTATCATTCATAATGAGATTTCATGAGGCCACACTGAAAAACTTAATATCATTCACAGTGTGATGTGTTTTCCTTAGACTTGCTGTAATGTCACCATGTGCTTCCGGTAAGGGCAGTGTGGTGTCAAGTGCAGTAATATGGTGGCCAAGCAGTATAATAACTACCTGCAAGAAATCATTTAATGACATCTCCGTAATGCTCCATTATGAACCATTAAACCTAATTTAGGAGTTTGTGTTCTTTAGGGAATTTTAAAATTTGTTGTATTCTTATGTTTTATGACTGCTACATCAGTTAACCTTTCTTAAATAAGTTTTTCTTTGTACAGTGAGGAGCTGAAAGAATTAAAAACGTTTCTGAGCCAGCTGGAGCAAAATGAATTAGACTCCAAGGGATTATATGAAAAGGCATTGGAGAAATATGTAGAGAATTTAGAAAATGCATTTATTACAAATTTCAAAGTTATTGATGAGTTAAAAAACGTCCCTGGAAGAATTGTAAGGCAGTTTGGTCAAAGTTTATAGAATTTTTATGCTAACTGTAGTACATCATCTGGCAAATAATTTAGCCTATTTTTTTTTCAGATACTGGATCAATATCTGTGTGAATCACCGCTTTTAGCATTGAAAGAGAAGATTGACTGTTTTCTTGAAACTTTTAATTTTCACCTAAGAAATCATTTTATGGAAGTGAGTACTGAAGATTTTAAATTTGTATCCTTTTTATGCTGCTTGCCACTTATGAACGGGAAAATGTACAGATGTCTTAATTTATTATTTCAGGCAGCAAAGACTAATGGAGCAGAAAGATGTAGAAATGTTATTGTTGAACAGAGAATACTTGAAGCAAGGTAGTATGGAAATTTAAGTTTTAAACTAACAGTATGCAGAAGATGCCAGTCAGTTGAATACATATAAAATTCAGAACTGTAGCACTAATAACGAGAGGTGTTTTACTATATGAGTTTCCTATGTAGTAGTTGACTATATGAAACACTGGTGTATGCCTATTATTTCCTTATGAAGAGAGTAACCTTGCAAGATCTCATTCATGCCTTAATATCACAAACTTCAGTACTTTCAAGACATTTATAGCATATTATTGTGCTGTAGCAGCCACAAATAAATGTTTTTTTCATTTCATTTTGTTGTGCCTGATTGAAGATTCCAATGTACAAAGGTGCTATATACGGCACAAAGTAAGTAAATGTTCTTTAGTGAGGTATAAAAAAATTGATGACTCACTGCAAGCAAAAGGTAAGGATCAGGTTTCTAGCCCTAGTTCTAACATGTCACATATTCTAGAATGAATTTGAGGGATTTATGTCCTGGCTTCTGATGCAATTTTTTTAAATAAAAAAGATATTGGGTACGATAATAACATTCCAAACAGAAAGACCATACAAAAATGAGGAAAGGCAATCCCATGAGTATGTGTCACGTATCGATCAGCTATAGGTGTGATTGCCATTTCTCATTTGTTTATTAGCTTTTCTTTGCTACACCATAATTGATATTAATTCATTTATTCATCGTTATCTGCAAATCCCATCATGGAAGAGACTAATCTTCAGGGACATGGAAGGAATCAAGTTACCCATTAATAAGAGAAATAATGACTCCAGGTTACTTCTGTAAAGTAAGTTAGCGACATATTGTGACTAACAATCCACTCATGCTGACAGGTAAGGGAATTACTTATATATTAATTTCCGTATGTTTTATCTACTGTATGTAGCAGACTGTGAGACCATTGTTACAAATGGGGAAAATGAGTGTTACACTGTTTGTTGTTACATGACAGGTGCCGCTGATTCAGTAATGTAAAGTTCATGATAAATAATGCCATCTAGCATATGAAGTTGTCATGTAGCATATGAAGACAATCATGCACAGTTAGTAAATTAAAAAAAAAAAGAAAAAAAGAAAAAAAAAATCACTTATAACAGTCACATTGTATTTGATAATAAAATCAACAAATGCAAACAGTGTACTGTACCCACTAACAGATGTGGAGGAACCCAAGCAAATGTCATGTACATTCAATATTGAGTTTTATATATAAAAACAAAGATGATGTGACTTACCAAATGAAAGTGCTGGCAGGTCGACAGACACACAAACAAACACAAACATACACACAAAATTCAAGCTTTTGCAACAAACTGTTGCCTCATCAGGAAAGAGGGAAGGAGAGGGAAAGACGAAAAGATGTGGGTTTTAAGGGAGAGGGTAAGGAGCCATTCCAATCCCGGGAGCGGAAAGACTTCCCGGGATTGGAATGGCTCCTTACCCTCTCCCTTAAAACCCACATCTTTTCGTCTTTCCCTCTCCTTCCCTCTTTCCTGATGAGGCAACAGTTTGTTGCAAAAGCTTGAATTTTGTGTGTATGTTTGTGTTTGTTTGTGTGTCTGTCGACCTGCCAGCACTTTCATTTGGTAAGTCACATCATCTTTGTTTTTAGATATATTTTTCCTACGTGGAATGTTTCCCTCTATTATAACCATATCAATATTGAGTTTTGTGTGACAAAATTTCTCATAGTTGTAGTTAATGAAGTAAAGGAGAAAAATGAAATGGGTATTTTGTGTTCTTATAGTGTGCTGGCAGATGGTTAGTTTATAATGTAATTTGTCTCTGTTGGCCAATTTATGCAGCTTGTAAAACTCAGGAAAACGTCTTAATCCTTTAAGCTGTTGCCATTACACAGCTTCTGAATTGCATATATTATTTGATAGCATGACATTTTTGATCCCTGGATTATTGTTTCAGTATATCCTGCGCATAATGTATGGAATAAATGACAGTGGGTTATTTTATACATAACTTTTGTATCTCTGGTTGAAAATATATAAAAATTACATGAGGAACTTTAACTTATACTATGCATGGTTTTCTTTCAGTTGAATCATTTTTAATCATTATATGTAATAATTGCTATCGTTGGTCTACAGGCTTTCAGCGACTTTGTATAAGAACGGTGTCCTCGAGTGTTTGCTAAAGGGACAAGAAGCAGCAGTTTCTCATACAATGACAATGGCTGATGCCATTGGAAACGGTGTTAAGACATTATTAACAACAAACATAAAGTAAGCAAACGATTCCTAATGCAGAAATACAAACAAAATGATAATTCAGCTTTCTATAAACAATTGTTTTGTTTTTATTTCAGGAAGGAACTGGCTACATTGAAAAACATTAAAATAGCTGAAGATTTAATATCAGATTTCAAGACTGATCTCATTTCTTTGTCACAGATGTCTGCTAATGTTAAACAATTGAAGCACATATTAACAATGTGTAATTCAAAATATAATCGTGTAAATTACTGGTTATTGCAAACGGAGAAATGGGCGGATTGCATAAAATTGGAAAAGAAGTTAATAAATGCTGTTTTGCATGTACTTCATTCCGAAAAGGAAGAACCCAATAAAGTTTTGTGTTTCCTTAAAGATTTTGAAACATATCTGAAAAGAGAACATGACAGTGTTATGTGTAGAACAGTAAGTACAAGCTGTATAAGTTGAAAAAATATAGTGACTCTGTAAATTGTGTTTGTTAAACAAAGTACTAATAACAGGCTACTGTAAAAGTTGGCACACGATAGAATTGTTTCGTTATGATGTCAGACAAGTGATGATACAGTATAATAAGCTGCTTGTAAGGAGCATGATACAGACAGTTACTATCAATATTTTCTGCTTGACTTGTCTGGAACACTAAATTAACAAAATATAATTATACTGTTTAGCTCAGTTCTGTAACCAGATTGTAAGACAATGTTTATTTGATAACTGTAGGATGACATAACTGCGACAATATGCGGCCACTTATTGTGACTGTCAGAGCTCTCTGAATAAATGTATACTAAAATAGATGGAAACAGGACAGCAGGAATGCTTTTGTACAGTCTCATGAAACAGATTATTTTAAGACCTGTCAACAAATGTTTTGGTGAAAATTAGAATGAGTCAATAGTTTCTTAAATTTCATCCATGATCAGACATTTTTCTGAAAGTTGACACACATAATAAACAGATACGTTAGCCTCATTAGGTGAAAAGTATTCTATACTCTGAGAGACAGCTTGGAACAAATCTGAATAGTTCTAAGAGAGGTTCTGTTTCTAGGATGTGTAGAATTGATTTTGTAAGGTAAGACAAACGTAAAGAAAAAGAAGTGTATGATGTAGCCTTCAGACACTGTTTCTTTGTGAACTGTTATCCCTTTTTTTGATTTTCTAAGGGTGTTACACTTGACTTGTTACTGTTTGTGTTTTACCCTTACCTTCACAATGTGGGAATACAATAATTCCAAAAGTGAAGATAGGTGCACAATCTAGTTTGCTTCCAGTGACTGTGCAGATGTCAGTTTATGATATACATGGACATTGGTAACACAGATATAGTATGCAGCTTTTACTTTTTACTACTGAATGTAGATTTTATGTTTTCATTTATGATGAAAGCGAAATTACTATTGTATGGAATTTTTAAAAAGCCATGCTGTGCTGGTTTTTATTTATTTTTTTGTATTATTCATTGCGTCTTCACATCATAATAACTTTGATTTAGCTGTACATTATCTGCCACCCCAACTACTGGACATAGATCTTTGAAACCTTAACTTTAGAAGAGGTTATGCTGATAGGTAAATATCTGTTACACATTTATTCATTCACTATTGCTGAAAAACAAACCATTTAGTGTTGCACCATCTAACTGTTGGACAGAATTCTCTATGAAATATGAGATGGGGCAAATTGTGTATTTAGTTGACACGTGATGCAATCTACTGTTTTATAATTACTGATAAGTTTGAGTTTAATTTGTAACATATAAGACTTTAATTCTAAATGTCTATGATTCTGTGATTGATGGAAGGAGCGGAGCTAACCACTCACTTTGTTGTGGAGATATTGATTGATCGAGAGGCACATAAACAAATTTAAAAACTGTGGTGAACATCTGAACATATCCTTCTTCAGAACTAACTAATACAGAAGACACAATTATTTAGGAGACAGAATTGCTGACCAGTCCTTGCCTCCAGAAGGCAAAATGAATAGCACTCCTAATATACACTTATGGAAGGGACGCACTACTTATTTTCGGAAATAATAGTTCCTTTCTTCAAAAGGTCATGGCAAATATCCTTTCTCCGCCCTTTCCCAATGTACACGTGTGCTCTGTCTCTGATGGTCCTATCATTGATGGGACATATTTACTACTAATTTTTCTTTTTTCCACTCAACACAACTTTCACTCTAGTAAGGCAGCAACACCGGGATAATACACAAATAAACTTTGGTGCTTTAGTCTGTGTTAAGATTCACTCAAATGATTCATGCCCACAATGAAACTACTCAGGGAATCATCATCCACAGTTTGGCACATTCTCGCAAAATTTGTCTCCTCTCCAGACCAGATATTTGCTCCTCACTTTGTGGATTTGTCATCGCTAAGCATATTACAATCATTGTTAAATCTCATATTTTTCCCAAATTATGTTGGTTTATTAAATTGGTTTTCTTACTTCTTGGAATTCATTACGTGTCCACGTGGTACCTTACAACATTTCCAAATTGATATTGGCAAGGCTACAGTCTGATTTCAAAACATGCTTGCATTCATCATGTTGGTATCCTTAGTATATATCCAGCGCTCATTGTGGCTGATATGACCCACCACAAGGCACAAAATTAAGTGTTATTGTGTGCAAAAGAGGTTCAGTACATTAATGAGGTAGCTACTGTTATTTCTGCAGGAAATCACATTATTGGCATCTAGACAAACACAATACAGTTTCTGTCTGTATGTTTGGGCTAATCTCAGGAACTACTGTAGAAATTTTGATACAGTTTTCGCTAAAAGGTAGACCGATTCAGGAGGAAGTTTGTGTGTATAATTTATAAATATTTCTTGCAAATTGGTTGAACTATGAATAAGTAAGTCTCCCACCAGCATGAAAATAACCCATTAGCATCTAGCAGTAAGCAGATGAAGGGTGTAAGGCCATCCATCTGCAACGCCTGGCCGGCATGAGCTACCGCTATCAGAAGGTTGGTGCGAGCTACCACATATGATGAATTAAAGTTCCCCGCTGCTGTGAAAATAATGCCATTGCCATCTAGGGATGAACAGGAGATGGGCTTAAGGCCGCTCAGCAGCAGTGCCAGGTGTGTAGGAGCAACTGCTACCACGAGGCTGGTGTGAGCTACTGCCAGCTTCCTAAATGACGTGCCAATAAGCTGTTAAGAGCAGATTTTTTTTTTTTTTTTATATAGTTAGTGTTTGAGGGGTGAGAATGGAAATGCTGGGTGCACACTCTTAAATCCCTGAAGTTATATGAAAGTGATGGTATTCAGTTATCTAATGTCGTTCTCTGAACATTAATCATAACCCTATCTAGTGGACCATAAACAAAATTTCAGCTATTGCAGACAGTCACCCACCAGTACATACTCAGTGCTATCTGTATAAAAACAGGGCGCATCACTTGTATGTTATATGTGCCATTTACCACCTCGACAGAGGTTTCTTTTGTTAGCAAGAGCTCGTCTTTTCAGTTCAGTGTCCACAGCTTTTGCAACATATTTGTAATTTTACACACAAGGCCCGTTTCCACTCCCACATGTACACTCTGCTACCCACTGTTCAGTGAATGGTGGCGGATCAGTATAGGCTTTTCTTTTTCTCCCTTTCCTGTTGTGTTTTAGCATGTAAGAAGTGAAAAATAATAAGTTCAAGATAATTTTCTTTATGTTTGTCTATATGCAGTGACCGCATTTATATCTATGAGCCTTACATGACATCTGCACTGCCATACTGCTCATCTTCAAGAGAGAAGCCATTATCCACTTTCGACTACTAGAACCACTGTGTTACTGCCATTGTATACTGAGTACCTGCTTCCTATGGGGTTGCTGTTGCTTGCTGTCCCAATGCATCCTTACAGCACACTAACATGCACCAACATTAGCACATACTCACCAAAGTTAAGTCTCATTCGTGCAATGAGTCTGTCACATTACAAGACTCCTTCTTAAGTTTTCAAAAAATGTTGTGCCTTTATTACTTGGTTTCCATGCATTAATTACATACTCATCACATTTCCCTTTAGATCTCTTTGAAATATTAAAACCATTTTTGTATCCTTTTAATGTTACATAAACTTTTCTCATAGACTACTTGTAGAATATTGTTGCACATGTAAAAGAAAGTGATAAGTTGGGCCAGAATGTAGTAAGTTTTAATTATACAGTGGAAAATCCAGGATGGAATAATGATAATATTACTCCTACCCTGCAACCCCCACCCCACCCCAGCCTCCTCCTTATCGCCATCACCCAGATTGCTTCTCCCGTGTGTGTGTGTGTGGCTGAACGCTCACATTTTTAGAAATGTTTCTTTTGTATTTTTCTGTGACTCAACATCTCCTATATATGGTGAGTAGCAATTCTTTTCATAATGTTGTAAAGCTTTTATTATAGATCTGTGGAACTGAATATTGTGACTTACCAAAATAAAATAATATCTTACATTCAACTGACATTATTGATGTTCGTTAGGTAACTGTTTTGATGGATTGCTTAACAGGGGTAAAAGATGGGTAGGCTTCTCACTAATCCGTAGTGCAGACAGTGATAGTCAGTTTGCTTGTTCTAGGCTAAATGTGTTACGTGTTGCACAAAAACAGACTCGCTAACTGCAGATGGGATATAGTACAGCTATCAGCACAGCAGTGAAAATACAGAAGACCAAACAGAACTAAAATTACAATGTACGTTTCATTACAAAGGAATAGAGCAGTGATGATATTAAGTTGTAGACTTTATTGTAAACAAGACTTCATTCCTTCATGCATTGAAGCACTTTTCGACAGAATAGCAAGATTGATTAAAAATAAGATATTCTGTGGGGTTGAAACAAAAGATATTCCGTGGAGTTCATTCAAGTCTTTGCACCAACATTCTCACATTCTGATGAAGAGGTAGAAGACTTCTATAAAGAGTTCCAGAAAGTAATGAATGACAGAAAATCCCATTACAGGATGGTAATGAAGGACATGAATGTGAAAGTAGAGCAAAAACAAAAGAGTGATTTTTCATTGGGAAACTGTTGCATGACAGCAGAAATGTCATAGGGCAGGAATTAGTCATATATCTCTTGAAGATTGTTTTGTCCTTAAAACTTGTTTCAGAAGAAAACAAATGGCATATGAACTAGGCAGTCAGCAAATGAGATAGACTGTATTTTATCGAACAGTAAAGAAACTGTGCAGGATGTACAGTCCTAAACCACATAAAGATTTCAGGAGATCATGGACTTGTCGGATATGGAATGAGATAGATACAAAGCTAGAAAGAAACATGAACTCATCAGAAAAGGAAAACAGAAATTTAGATGATGAGTGTTTGTCCAAGAAAGGGGGGGGGGGGTGTATTAAATTAAATTAAGCAACATGTTTTGCCATCTTGGAAACTTAATATTGTACAGGTACAAATTAAAGAGGCAATTATTTAATCATTGGAATCCAAAAGAAAAAGGTATTGCAGACACAACAAATGAGAAGAAATTCTGAAATGAAATGAAATGAAATGAAGCAAGAGAGTTATTGCAATGAGCACAAGAGTTTCAAGAAAACAATGACAAAAACAATGTAAAATACGAAAATTGTATTAGAGAAATGATTGAAAAAAGTAAGAGTTTGAATATGACAAAACAGAAACGTTGTTTATACATCACATTTCCTCAGTTAAGATGGCAGATGATACAGTAACTAGCAGCACTGGAAAACGTGTAAACATTACAATACTTATTTAGTTTGTGTTGTTTGAGAGAGAAAAGGCAAAATACTGATAGCTGATAAAAGAAATAAAGTCATTCCAGATGCAATCCCGGGTGAACTATTTAAAACCATTTGAGGCATGAAGGCAGGAAAAGTCCCAGCAAGTGCATGGAGGATTGAGTAGAAATGGTTCTAGCTGGAGGCAAAGCATTACCAAAGAAACTACCGCAAAATTATTGATAGTATGTCTGCAGACCAGTGCCCCAAAACTGGGATGCTGGTGCAAATGTTATACTTCACATGAAATGGGATGCAAGCTGTTGGAAACTAAAAATCTATTGATTGGCGACTCCATGGAGTGCTGTGTGCACAACGACCATACATGTTAAATTAAAAGGAAGGTCAGCGTTGGCCGTAATATTGATGGTTTATTGATAGCAAAATCGATTTTCAATCACATAGTGATCATCTTCAGTGCTGTGATGTACAAATTAAACTCATAAACACTGGTATCAAGTAATCAGTAACCAAAACTAAGAAGCAATCGCAATAACCCATTAGTTATTGTGATTGCTTCTTAGTTTTGGTTACTGATAACTTGATACCAGTGTCTATGAGTTTAATTTGTACACCACAGCGCTGAAGATTGTCACTATGTGATTGAAAATCGATTTTGCTATCAATAAACCATCAATATTACGGCCAACGCTGACCTTCCTTTTAAGTTAACTAAAAATCTGTTGCTTCCAACTAATAATGCTTAAGAGATTCACTAAAATTATCACCATATACACACATAAATGACAGTTGATTACAATCAAATAAAGAAACAAGCTGGATATAGAACAGTGGAAAACTTGCAAACAAAGAACAGGGCAATGAATTGCTACTTTATCTCTTGGATTTGTAGATGTTGGGAAAGCTATATACACTTCCAACTACATCTGTTCTGACAGCCATTGAGAAATGAATAAACTGATTCAACCTGTTAATGTACTGAAGAATGTACACGTCAATGGTGCAGTCTCCATTAGACATGAGTAGAAAAATAAGGAATTTAGAATTGAATGCAGTGAATGAAAGAAAATCTATATCATTAAAACTAATCAGCTCTCCTAGAGGAAGTTTTCAGTTCTTTGAACGGGGAAAATGAAGATGTAATGAATGCTAATGTAACATGTCTGAACCACCTTCGTTATGCAGATGACATTGTTTTGAGTACAGATAAACTTCAATAACAAATGGAAGAATTTAATGAAGCAAATTTTGAAAGTATTAGTGTCTATAACCAGTTTTGAGTCTCTACTGTGGGGTGTGGACCTTCAGCACAATAACCATTCAGAAACGAATGTGTCCTCAGTGACTTGTGAGGAAATAGATAGATGAATCTCGAGAGCTATTAGTTGTTACAGAATAAGAAACAAATGGGGTCAGGGAACAAACTGTAGTGAAAGATATAATTGTGATAGGAATAAAACTTAAATTGAATGAATAAAAGTAGTCCTGAATATACTGCAAGTGCCCATACTATTTGGTGAAGTGAAGAGGAAGAAGAAGAATGAAAGTGGATGGCACATATATCCAGATGAATGGATGAAGATGGGGAAAGGAAAGTCTTTGCTGGATTCCTGCAGATGAGAAAAGACAGAGATGATGACTTAATTAAAAGTGAAAAAGATGTCATTAGAGAAAGACTCAAGAGTATCACAGACGCACGTTACATGGAAAAGTCTAGACAAGGCCTTCACCCAGCAGTGGATATCAAATGGATGACAACAACAATGATGATATTTGAATTTGTACATTCACCCAAGAATTACCTGAAGATTTTATTAATTGTATGTGTAATGAAAGTAATATAAATTATGATAAACATATATGAAAATTAGAGTTACTGAAGTATGCCAATAACAAAAGTGACAAGCTGCGAGCAGTGTTCAGAATACATACCCCACAAGCTCTCCAGTGGTCAGTGTAGTGCTCCGAGTGAAGACTGGAGTAAGTATTGAAACAATTTGCTTAACTGCTTTCTTATATTCTTACCTGCCACCAAGTCATCTTGTGTCCAGAGCAAGTAGGCCTGAGCAAATAGGCCATTACAGTTCAGTCTTAATAGTGAACAGTGCCACTTGGTGTCATTCAGTTCATATTCCTAGCTAAATTGCTGGTAGTTTCTGATATACATTCTAATATAACAGGTAATCAGTGTTCTAGCAATGTCATGGAAAAATTTGCTTCTTCTTATTTTTCTTTCTCTTATTTCACGTTATTTTTATTCAACGTGTTTATAAATGTTATATTTCAATGTTAGGCTAAGAAAACCTAGATTTTTTTATTATTGACTCAACAATAAAACAGTTGTTCATGTACATTTCAGGCTTTCATGCACACCCAATTGCAAAACCCAATGGAAGATGATATGTTACACAGTGTACTTGTAAACATATTAGGTCAGATTTCAGTTGACAAGGGCATTTCCACAAAACTGTCATGGAGGCAATTGAAAGAAGCAGTCATAAATATTAAAAAAGCAACTGTTTGGAAGCAGAATAACTTTTTCCAGTCATTTAAGAAGACAAGACATATTTTATTTGAAAAGTATGTATGGAAGTATTTTATTTATTGTTTTAGTGCTGATGATGGCAGTGATGGTGGTGATAATACAATCTGAATTGTTTTATTGCAGTGATAATTTGTTTAAATTAATCAATGGTCTTAAAAGGGAATCTGGATTAAATTATTCACAAATGAATATAAATGCACACCAGCAGAGATTGAGTGATTCCGAAAATGCTCTTTGTGCAATAAATGAAGATTTTATAAAGAAACAAGTAAGTAGTGTCATTTTATTAAGCAGGCTGTCTTAGAACCTTATTCAGTTTGATCTTAAAAAAATAGGTACTATTTTAACCCTCGAGTGGGCATGCCTATGTACAAAGTGCATCAACCACAAATAATATTCTCTTGTACCATTCCTTCGTGGTTTTACAACTGTGAACTGGTACCTATTCCTTCATTGCTGCTTCAGCTAACAGAGTGATAAATTGTGCTGTTATGTGGCCAAATGTGCAGTGGTAATATAAAATAAAAAGCGAGCTAGATTAGAAAAAATTTATGATCCGTGCAAGAAAACGAGCCAAATTCCGAGCTACCGGTGCAGTCCCACAGTGAGACAGTTCCCTAAGAGACAATTAGCAATTGAATAAGTGTCTGGCTGGGATCTGATGCAACTACTCTATTTAATACTTCGAGTGAGTCATCACTACTTTGAGTGGGTTGTTATTGTGGGGTGACACTTGTATACAGCGAAGTAGTGATACACTGAAAGTTTATTTTATTATTGTTTAATTAAACAGTGATTTAGCTCATATAATGTAAGTTTATTTTGTCATTGTTTGATTGAACTAAACTAATTAAATTGTGATTTTGCTCATACATGTTTATCTGGGTAACGTAAAGACAGTTACTCTTTTCATGTGTACAAAGTACACCTGCCCATTCGTGTTACAAAAAAAGGCATGCGCTCTTGAGCGTTAATAGTTGTTTGTCTGCAATATAATTGGCAATTAGATACTGGACAAAATTAATGTATCTTTAAACATTGCAGTAAGTGAACAATTCACCTTTTGTCACTGAATTGTCATTCCTAATGGTTCTGCTCCAATCACAGTGCCTGTAAATGGCATAAGAAGCCGAAAGTCATTTTCTGACCAAATAGATGTAATTTTACAGAACATTAGTAACTGTTTCCTGTTTATTATTATTATTATTATATTCTGCCAAACACCAATGGAGAATTTGCGGGATTAGCCGAGCAGTCTAAGGCGCTGCAGTCATAGACTGTGCGGCTGATCCCGGCAGAGGTTCGAGTCATCCCTCGGGCATGGCTGTGTGTGTTTGTCTTTAGGATAATTTAGGTTAAGTAATGTGTAAGCTTAGGGACTTGGACTCGCATTCGGGGGGACGACGGTTCAATCCCGTCTCCGGCCATCCTGATTTAGGTTTTCCGTGATTTCCCTAAATCGCTTCAGGCAAATGCCGGGATGGTTCCTTTGAAAGGGCACGGCCGATTTCCTTCCCCATCCTTCCCTCACCCGAGCTTGCGCTCCGTCTCTAATGACCTCGTTGTCGACGGGACGTTAAACACTAATATCCTCCTCCTCCTTAGGGACTGATGACCTTAGCAGTTAAGTCCCATAAGATTTCACACCCATTTGAACATTTTGAAAATTCAGTTAATGTTTTATGTAATTATGTGAAAGATTTTTAGAACACTCAATAAGATAATGCACTGTTAAGTAGCAGAAGAGTTACAGAATGGAATCTATGTTAACTTTCTTAAGTTGTCAGTTTCTGTTTTTCTCCAGTTTCTGTAGGAAAACTGTGCAAAAGGAAAAGTATTTTATTTCTGCCTTGTGCATGAATACTATTTTTGTAAACTATCATCAAATGTAAAATCAGATTCAGTTAGTAGGCGCAGTTCAAAAAGTTGCAGAAATGGGGAGGAAGAAGAAGAAGAAGACAAAGAAGAACAAAAAGAAAAAAAAGCTTTTCTTTATCAGACTATTTTTCAAAGTATTAAAATAATTCACTGCCTATTTACTTTCTCACTTGCCTTCTCCAAACCTATACAGACTACATATCATATGTCACAAGTGGAGTAGCTAATATTCATCACACTTTGGAAGTACTAGTTACCTCATCCAAACCAAGCAACCATTCACAATTAGATTATTTCACTCTGAGACAATTAAAAGGTGGGTATATAGTTTCAGATACACACTTAATATACTGTAATATGCTGATATACACTGAAGCACCAAAGAAACTGGTATAGTCTGGTGCAGGTGTTAGATTGGTTACTGCTGCTACAATGGCAGGTTATCAAGATTTAATTGAGTTTGAACATGATGTTATAGTCGGCACACGAGCGATGGGACACAACATCTCTAAGGTAGCGATGAAGTGGGGATGTTCCTGTACGACCATCTCATGAATGTACCATGAATATCAGGAATCTGGTAAAACATCAAATCTCTGACATTGCTGCGGCCAGAAAAAGATCCATGATGATTCCAAGACACAAAGCTTTACGCCTTGCCTGGGCCCATCAACACCAACTGGACTGTTGATGACTGGAAACATGTTCCCTGGTTGGATGAGTCTCATTTCAAATTGTATCAGGCGGATGGATGTGTATGTGCAGGGAGACAACCTGATGAATCCATGGCCCCTGCATGCCAGAAAGGGACTGTTGAAGCTGATGGAGGCTCTGTAATGGTGTGGGGCATGTGTAGTTGGAGTGATATGGGACCCCTGAAATGTCTAGATGCGACTCTGACAGGTGGTGCATATGTAAGCATCCAGTCTGATCACTTACATCCATTCATGTCCATTGTGCATTCCGGAAGACTTGGACAGTTCCAGCAGGACAATGCGACACATCCAGAATTGCTACAGAGTTTGCTTCTGAGTTTAAACACTTCCACTGGCCACCAGACTCCCCAGACATGAACATTATTGAGCATATCTGGGATGTCTTGCAATGTGTTGTTCAGACGAGACCTCAACCCCCTCGTACTCTTATGGATTTATGGACAGCCCTGCAGGATTCATGATGTAATTTCCCTTCAGCACTGATTCAGGCAATAGTCGAGGCCATGCCACATCATGTTGTGGCACTTCTGCGTGCTCGTGGGGGCACTACATGACATTAGACAGGTGTACCAGTTTCTTTGGCTCTTCAGTGTATATGCTTTATAATTTTTGTGCCAGTGGAGTAGCATGTAATCAGTCAAAACTATCTTAATTGCTCTGAGGGAGAGGGAAAAAGAGGCTTCGGGGAGGGGGGGGGGGGGGGGGGGGGGGGAGAGAGAGAGAGAGAGAGAGAGAGAGAGAGAAGGCAATATTACGTGAAATATAACATAAAACTGGTTTTCTCGTATTTTTTGGTGTATAACAGAAAGATTACTGCAGATAGGATATGTTGTCATTATTAAAAGGCACATTGAATAGAAACAATGTTTACTGATGTTCTGTATATAGGGTGTATACGATCTGGGAAAAACATGGGAATTTTTTCGTCCAGGATAAGACCGGGAAAAGCTCGAAAATTTTTAAGAATTCCTGGAATTTTTAATTGCTTTAGTTTTCATTAAATGATAACAGTTTTTACTGGTAAGAACTGATATTCTAACAAAGAATTTTACTTTAGCTCGTTACTGCAATATAATGCTGCAGCAATAAAAAATAAGAGGAAAAAATAAATAGAACTTCAGTTGCAAAGGAAGTACGCAACAAAACACAGCACACACAAAAGCGTTTGTCAGCAGCAAAATGTGTCAAATGCCTTAGGATGAAGACTACGCAATATTTCTTAACAACCACCTTCTTCCAGTGGGTGTGATGTCACGATTATTAACATTAAGTTCGTTTGGGCAGTTGCCAGCGGGCTTCTGCGCATGTGCAATTGAGTTGCGTATGAGATGTACCATCTCCCACTTTTGGCTACTTAAAGTAATTATACACGAGCTGTATCATCAGTAGCAACAAGCAGCCAGATGTTACTGCAAACATTTTTCTGGATGCCAGACTTATGCATGCGCCGAGCAGTCTGAATTGTAATGGGATGAGGGGTAGTCTCTACGTGAACCGTGTTTACGTTTAGTGATTTTGCTGTATTCTCTGGGTTTACAGCTCTCAAGAACAGAGCGGATTTCTGTGACCAGGAGCTATAAAGTGAATTAAAATGTTCACATAATTATGGAAGGCTAAAATATGTTATTAGTTTTTCTGATTTTCATTTCCAGGTTTTTGGCAGTCGGCCATTAATTGCCATGCAGAACAATGAAATTATTTTTGTCGAGTTGCTAAAAAAATTTGGCTTTGAGTAATCTTTTGCGCAGAGGCAGTCAATTCATTTGAAACACTATTGGCTAGTGTCAACTGCTTGTGCAATTACAAGTATACTGGAAACTCGATTAACCGTCATCTTCGGGACCGTGGTTGTGACGGTTGAGCGAATAGGTGGATACCAGAAACACTGTATTCCTCCAAAACATAACCTCAATCAATTATTTTATGTATAGACACATATCACTCACAGTAAAATAATAATATTTCGGAGCGAAAACAAATTAAATACGATTGTAATAGCAAATAAAACTATTTATTACATGATAAAAACATCCGCACAGTAGCTGCAAAAGTTGCAAAATACGTAATGTACAGTACTGTACTGTACTATAAACTTATAGATGAAATAGTTTATCTAGCTTGGAAATAGTCAGTCAATTTCTTCTTCCTTTTTGATGTTCGAGCTTTCACTGCGGCAATTTTTCGTATTTTTCGGAGCAGTAGTGCCTGCGTTGCATTAGCCTCTTCTTGACTTTCAAACCATTGTATACACTTGGACAGCATTGTTTCGGCCTCTGAATGGCTAATAGTTTGGTTTTTCTTCATGGTTTGAACATTCGTCTTCATCAGCCCCTTCTTCTTCTTCTTCTTCTTATTCTTATTCTTCTTTGGTGGCACTTACACTGGCAACAATTTCGTCATCACTCAAAATTTGATAACCCTCGTCCACTTTGTCACACTCTAACCACTCTGATACTTCTTCTGACGTCAAATTTGTGCTGATTTGTAAATTATTGCACAAATTGACCATCTCGTCAACTGTCACACACTCAGGTTCCTCCGATTCTTCACCTCTAGGTTGAGGCCAAAGTTTATTCCAGCCGTTCTTGAGATTTGACACTGACAAATCGCTCCATGCACTGGCAACATTGAAAATGGCAGCCTTAATACTGTAAGACCTCCAAAACTGTTTTATAGATGTTGATTCATCAGATGAGAGCAAACTTTCGATAAATATTTTTCTATAACGACGTTCCATGGTTTCGATGATTCCCTGATCCATGGTCTGTATAAGTGAAGTTGTGTTTGCTGGAAGGAAAAGACATGTTATGTTGCTGTCATCACTTTTCATTTCACAAGTAGGGTGCGTTGGGGCATTGTATAAGCACTTTTTTTTTTTTTCCGCCCCCCGGCCGAATGTGCTCTAACTTGAGATACAAATTGTTTGTGAAACCAGTCAGAAAAAATTGATTGATCCATCCAAGCACTCTTCTGGGCATAGTATTGTGCAGGGAGAGCATTCAAATTCTTGAATGCACGAGGTTTTCTTGATTTCCCAATCACAAGTAGGGGTAGCCTATGATTGCCAGTCGCATTTGAGCAAACCATAGCAGTGATGCGGTCTTTTTGTACTTTGAAACCTGGAGCAGCTTTATTAGAGAGTGATGCTAATGTCTTTTGTGGTAAAGCCTTCCAATGAAGCCCAGTTTGATCACAATTGTAAACTTGCTCCCTAACAAGATTCAATTCAGCGATTTTTTTCTCTAAATTGTTCCCGGAACTCAGCAATTACACAGCTATCCGCGCTGAGTTTTTCTCCACTGATATCAAGTTGGCGAATGCCATGATGAAATTTAAACTTGTCGAGCCATCCGATACTTGCTTTAAAAGACGAGTCACCATCAAGTTTGTTGTTCATTTCAACAGCCTTGGCCATTATTATAGGCCCTGAAAGTGGAATCCCCTGACTTCTTGCTTGTATAAACCATCAGTACATTGCAGTGTCCAATTCATCATATTTTGCAGGTTTCATTGTCTTTCTTGTTCGCACATCTCCATCCATGCTCTGCATTGTTGACACATGTTGTTCTATTTTATCAGCATCACGTTTTATATCGTTAACTGTTGTTCTTCCAATACCATAAATCAGCGCTACACTTGCGCAGTTTCGCCCTTTTTAAGTGTTTTATAATTTCAAGTTTTTGATGAAGTCCTAAAACAACACGTTTACGTTTTTCACACATTTTATCAAGTCACTGTATCACACACACCTGCACTAAATACGGTAGTGTAAAATATTAGTCAATAAAGCTTATTCAAGTGGAAAACACGTAACACGGCACAGCCTGCTAGATACACTGCGACAATTACAGTCTTCTCGCCACAACTGGAAACCAATCCAGTGGCGATTATTGACTCACAAATGAGACAAAGACAAGAAAAGGGGGAGATGTGTTAGCACGTCAACTGAAGGTCATATTTTATGTACCATTCTACGGCGTGCTGGTACATTCACTTCCCACTAAAATAGAGTAAATAAACAAAGCGAACGCGTCACTGCACCTTAGAGCATTTTGTTATTAGAGTATTATTATGCTGTTACAGCAGTGACGGTTAACAGAAACTGACTGTTTAGAGTTTTTACTGTACACGTTGTTATCTTTTGGGACGTACGGCATTATGCTATAATAAAGAACTAAACATGAGATAGTACAGTACTGGTACTCGAAGAAAATTTGCATTCTGAAAACCGCACTGAAAAGTTAAATATCAGCTTGGGGCCTACTACTTCTTGAATCTGGACATACGAATGTGCTGTTAAAGCCGAATTATGCATTGTAGTATGGTTTACAAAATTCCCATGCTCTTGGAGTATCCTCTGATGTCCTGTTTCATTTATGATGTAATATAAGATCTCTTAATGCCATAAATGTACGAACATACAGTCTACCTACGTCATCGTAGCTGCGAAGGCACAGTAATGTAGTTTTCTGGCACTCTCTGACAACTGCTGAAACGAATTGTAACAGGTCATGGGAAAATATTGCAATTGATCGTTTAAAAAGCATTACTTTCAAAGTTATTTACTTAATAATGATTTATATCGAAACGAACTGTAGATAACGAAAATGATTAAGAGCAAGAATTAAAAACAAATTTTCATGTCTGGTAAGAAGTATTCTCATACTTTTTGCTACTAGAAAAGCACAGAGAACCTTTAAATTGCATTACAGCAAAAAGCATGGTGAAGTCATACTGGTTTAACATAGATTCAATAATTACTAGTAAAATTAAAGCTAACGGGAGAAGTGCAGAAAAGTTGGGTTTTGGGCAGAGAGGAACCAAAATGTATCACAAAAACGGGAAAATGAAATGAATGACAACAAATACGAATCAGTTGCATAAAATGCAGAGAAACCGTCACATCAATCCAAAAGAAAAGCCGGTACATGACTAACGAATATCTAAAAAAAAATAAATAAATAAATAAATAAAAAAATAAAAAAAAAAATATTATAAAGAATACTGGAACCGATAACTAAAATTAACGTATGTCGGTAAATTCCAGTTACAGATTCCAACCGCTTCATGATCCATATGTAAATTATTTTTGCAGTTGTGTGCACTGAAACGTAATAGCATTTCTACGTTTGTGATTGCTCTCTAAAACTACTCCGGATTATTAAAAAATGCAGTCATTAACCATAACTGACATTCTATATGGGTCAATTCTAGTTACCGATTCTAAGTATTTGATGGTTCATAATTTTTGAACACTTGCAGTAAATCTGTGAAGTATGTTTTTGTAGGATTTCCGATTTCTTCTCACTCTCAGAACCTCTATGAAAAAATAATAAATATTGTAGGTACAGCTTCCAAATTTTTCTCTTTTTCGTAGTAATGAAGATAGTAATACCATATGTAGAAATGCTGTAACACTTTAGTGCACACGCTTGTTGTTAAAACGATCTAAATAACTAACCGTGGAATGGTTGGAATTAATGTATACTTGTTCGACCCTACTTTTTGTAAATTTTCATTGCTTACTTGTCCTGTTAGATTTAATAATTAGTATTAAAAGTTAACGCTGATTCATAACATTGTGACTTCATTATGCGATGTACTGTACTTGATTTAAAGGTTCTCTGTGCTTTTCTTACACGCATAAATTACGATAGTTTATTTCAGACATGTACACTTCTGCTTTTCCGTTCTTATTTATTTTGCTAACATTTAATTCTTATTGATATAATTTGTGGCGAAGTAACTAATTAAATGAAATCTGTTTGTAATTTTATCGTATGCTACCCCTTCGTTCCTTTACGAATATGATCAGTTGCTTTCAAAGATTGCCTCTATGCAGCGTTCTGCCTCAGATTTGACGTCATCGCTCGAAGCCGACGAGTGGAATCGAATGCTAGAATTGACCCCATGATGCTTCATGTCAAGGATCTTTCCAAAGCCTTTCTTTTCTTTTTTTGCTCATTCTGAGTTTCAGTTTATAAACTGCCGGGAAATTCAGCGACGGTGTATAAAACGTTAACTATTGAAATGACTGATAAGTTTTACAGTTCCGAGGGAAAATATACATCCACTTAACACGGAAAAAGTGTATTTCCACGTATTTCCACCTGGGGAAAAGTGTGTTTTTTAACTACTGGGAAATACGGGATTCTTTCTTTCTTTTCTTTTCATCCCCCCCCCCCCCCCCCCCCCCCCCCCCCCCCGCTCCCCTCCCCCAGGTATACACCCTGGAAGATTAAAGTGGCTTTAGCTGGATCATGGAGTGACATGTCAGGAAATTATAGAAAGATAAATGTTACCAAACATTTTCTACAGTACTATCAAATGCCTACTACATGGATAGTGGGATGAATATATTTCCATATATCTAATCTACTTCTTCAGCAAGTCCAGACGTCTTGTAATGCTCAACTCGGTATGTACTGTCCACCCTTCAGAGATGAGATGCAACTGGGTGTCAAATCGAAGGAATGCAAGAAGGGTACCTCATGAAGTTCTATCCTCAGTTTTATAGCAAATATAAGACGTTAAAGCATAACTAGGAAAAGTGTTCAGATACAGCGATGGCCAGTTACAAGTTGAGCTAGGCATGTGATTGGTATGCAGCATCTGTTATCCAGTTCCCAATAGTTCATGCTAATGAAGCAATTTCGGTTATTGGAATACTTATATAGAATTATATATAATATATATATTTATATAGAATTATATATAATATATATATTTATATAGAATTATATAGAATTGTTAGGGTAGACTGGGTGCCTTAGGTAGTGTTTCTTTGTCACTGAATATGACTTTTGTAACACTAATGTTAATTTCAGTCTTTCTGCTGCCAGCATACTGAAGAAATTCCTAACTATTGTGAATAATGGTGACCAACTGTAGAAGCAGAATAGTCACAAACTCTTTACTGGCATGTTCTGGAGAGATAATTTGTTCTTATCTGTCTGCTGGTTACTCATTATAGTGATTATGGAAATAGCAAAGGGATGTAGCATTCTTTCCTGTTGTGAAATTGTATTTCAGTTCCAATCATAAGTCTTCTGGCAACCTCAAACCAATACCAGGCAGAAATAGTCATAGGTATGTGCTTTGGGAAAACCAATTTACTTAATGAAAAAAAAGTGTTTTGTCTTTGAAATGATCCTCAGCCATCATCAGTGCCCAGGAATTTGGTTGTAATACATCAATTACAGTATAATGTAAATGGATAGATAAAAGAAAACCTACTCACCAAGTGGTAGCAGGAGAACAAAAAGGTTTAACTTTTACAAGCTTTCGGAGCCAGTGGTTACTTCTTCTGGCAGATGAGTTGTAGGGGAAAGAAGTGGGGTGAAGGAAGGAAAAGGGCTGGAGAGATTTAGGGAAGGGGATACAGTTCAGAAAAGTCATCCAGAACCCCGAGTAAGGGAGGCTTACTGGACAGAATGAGAATGAAAGACTGATTGCTGAGGACTGCACCAGACGAGATTTGAAATCCTGAGAGCTTAATGGTGGAAGACTGGGTAATATGCAAGGCAGAGATTACAACAACAACATGCACGAGTTAATAAGAATAAAGCTAAGTGCATTCTATGTAACATAGGTGGGAGGGATGGTGACGAAAAATAGACAGGTTATGAAAGATGTAGAAAACTAAAATGAAGTGAAGGAAGGAGTACTAGCTGTGAATAAATGCTGAGATGGAATGAGTTAACGTAAATTAAGCCCAGTTTGGTGGCAATAGCCAAGGACATGTTGTCACACTAGTTCCCACCTGCAGAGTTCTGAGAAACTGGTGTCGGGGGAAGAATCCAGATGGTGTGTGTGGTGAAATAGGCACCGAGGTAATGGCTGTCATGTCGTAGAGCATTCTCTGCAACAGGATAGTGTGTGTTGCAGGTATACACCATCTGATTATGCCCATTCATCCTGATTGATAACTGGGTGATACTCATGCTGATGTAAAAGGCCAAATAATGTTTACATAACTGCTGATATACGATGTGTACTTTCACAGGTGGCTCTTCCCTTGATAGTATATTTTTTGCCAGTTACAGGGCTGGAATAGGTGGTGGTAGGAGGGTACACAGGGCAAGTCTTGCAGTGGGGACAGTCACAGGGGTAGGAGCCATAGGGTAGGGAGATGGGTGCAGAAGTAGCATAGGGTCTGACAAGGATGTTGCAGAGATTGGTAGGGCGACGAAAAGCTATTTTAGGTGTGGTGGGCAAAATCCCAGACAGAATGGATCTCATTTCAGGGCTTGAGTTTAGTAAGTCATTGCCTTGTCAAAGTAGCTGATTAAAACATTCAAGACTAGGACAACACTGAGTGTCAAGTGGTGTGCACCAAAGTTGTTTTTTGAAGAGATCAGCAGTAACAGGATTGGATGTGATGGATCAGGTAATCTGCTTTAGAACTAGACTGTTGGGAGAATTATGTCCAGTGAAGGCTGACATGAGATTGGTGGTGTATTGCTGTAAAGAGCCTGCATCCGAACAAATACATCTGCCTCCAATGCCAAGACTCTATGGGAGAGAACGTTTGATATGGAAAGGATGGCAACTGTCAAAATGTAAGTACATTTGTTGTTATTACCAACATGCTCTACAGTAGGATAGTCTTGACCTCGGTGGCTGTTTCACCATACGCGACATCTGGGTTTGTCCCCCAGACACCAGTTTCTCAGAATTCAGGAGGTGGGAACTAGTGCGACAACGTGTCCTTGGTTCTTGCTACCCACCTGGCCGCCTTAATTAACGTTAATTCCATTCTGTCTCAGCATTTTTTCACAGTAACTGCTCCTTTCTTCACTCCGTTTTAGTTTTCTGCATCTTTCATTTTCTGACCTGTCTATTTTTCTCCATCCCCCCCTCCCACCTCTGTTACATACAATGCACCTAGCTTTTCGCTCTTATTAACTCGTGCACAGTGTTTAAGCAGCAATCTCCGTCTTATGTATTACCGTGTCTTCCATCTTTAAGGTCTCAGGTTTTCAAATCTCATTTGGTTCAGTCCCCAACTATCAGTCTTTCCTTCTTATTCCGTATGGCAAGCCTCCCCTGACCCGGGCTTCTGGGTGACTTTTCTGAACTGTACCCCTTTCCCTAAAACTCTCCAGTCCTTTTCCTTCACCCTCTCTTCCTTCCCCTTCAACTCTTCTGCCAGAAGAAGGAGCCATTGTCTCTGAAAACTTGCAAAAGTTAAACCTTTGTGTGTGTGTGTGTGTGTGTGTGTGTGTGTGTGTGTGTGTTCTTCTGCCGCCACTTGGTGAGCACATTCTTTGATCTATCCATTTACATTATGTTGTGAATAATTGATTATTTTCATTTTTCAATTACAGTACGATTGATTACTATGCACTATCAGACAATTTATTAATGTTTTCTTTGTTTGTCTTATCATAGCATAATATTTCCGCATTGGTACTTTCATGTGGCCTTGGTACTTTCATGTGGCACAGAATCGCATTTGGACCCCGTTCCGTTTTGTGGCGAAAAGTGTACAATGTTCTGCAGCTTTGCAACATTTTGGATAATCTCACTTCACATCCTGTGCAGTGATGCTTGGCTCAGAAGTAGCCAATTTGAATCACAGTGTGAAAGACATTTGTGCCATCATTATTTGGCTGGAAAGAGGAGGAGACATGGTCGTGTAAAGTTCGTGATCACCAGAATTTAATCCAGGAAATTTGTACAAAACTTCCCAAAATATCTTGTGGAATGAGGTCATGCGTTTGTGGTAATCTATCTGTTGCGTGCTGACATTGTCAGCAGCTCTGTTGGCGCTAATGGAGATGAGGCGGCTATCCGCCATCACCAGATTTCATCCCCTCCCTTCAGTATAGCACAAACATGACTCAGTACTATACACACATCCATTAGAGCCACCTTCGCCCAAAAAGATACACTTAAAACAGAACTCTTGCTCTATGAGGAAAGGGTACCTTAAGGATTTCACAGCCAACAGTATCATTAGTTTTTTAAAAATGCACTGCACATACGGCGTGGGGAGCAGATCAATATGTTAAGAGGTTAGTCGTAGGTCCATAGTGTACTGATCCACCATACCTGAAGATATGGGCCATACCCCACCAGGGAACATGGCTCGGCACAGCCCATTTGCCATTGTATATCACCCAACAACTCTTCATGCTGCAACAAGAATACAAAATGTATTTCATACTCCAGGTGAGGCACCTGTACACATTACTGCTAGTAGTTTTTTTTCCCATTTCTGTGCATAACCCAGTTCACAACTATCTAATGAAAGCAGTGACAAAAACACACCACCAAGATGAACAGTGGTGTATTAGACAAAGCATGTTTTGACCCTAGTGTAGGTCATTATTCAATAACAAGAGTTGATAGTAACATTCCAGATCTTTGGCTTTAACTATTATCGCTTGGTTAGACACTGCCCAGGGTGGAAACCAGATATATCAAATATACCGTTGTTGCAACTGGAGTTGGATTTTTAATCATTACCGGGTGTCTTGTTGCTCATCCTTATACGTTACTCCTTTCTGTAAGCAACAAGATCATTTGTGATTCCTGAGAAATCATGGCTTTTAAAATTGTCTCCTGAATATTAATGATTTATGCGAAAAGTTGGAGCAAATAACCACCAATAGCAAACCATGAACAATTTAAATGTGATGAATTTTAGAAAAGAGAACAATACAGAATCTGTTTATTACGTGATCATCACAATTTTATCATCATCTGTGAGATCTGCTTCAGGAAAAAAACCTCTTTCTTTTAGTCTTGGCAAGGAAGCATCCAAGTGATGTCATTATTGACATATAGTTTAGTTTTGAAGGTTTTGTTGTTTGAGTGAAGAGTGGTATGGTGTTGGTGGCAATTTTTACAATATTTAATTTATAAGCATAAAGATGCACCATGATGTTTTGAGTAAAAGTGGGTAAAATATATAGGGAAAAGCCTGAGCCATTGAAGCAAATCACGAACATTATGCTCTAGGTCTAGGTGAATGCAGTGTTAAGAATAATACTTTTGATGCACGAGTAGTTATCAATCACCTGACAGTGCAACAGGTTGTCCATAGTCGTACATATAAATCATCTGTGCTTTTTTTTTTAATTGAAACAAATTCAATTGGTGGAGGTAAAATCATCTGAAACACATACTGGGAAGAATGATAACTGTGACAGGTATTGTTCATAACACTCAGACAAAATTCTAGGTATATTTTCCATTGAGGACAGTGCAGTATTGCCTTCTTTCCTAGCTTGTATTTATTTAGAATCTCTTGCGTTGCAAATAGGCAACTGGGCAAATAGGTAACTGGGTGCAGGCCAGTCCTGTTTACAAAAGGGGTGAGGACTGGATGCGTGGAATTACTTACCAATATTGCTGATGTCTGTCTGTCTGCAGGATCCTATAGCAAATTCCTACCTCTAGCATCACAACATTTCTGGAGGAATACAAGCTTATCCCAGAGGATCAGCACAGATTCAGGAAAAAAAACACTTATCTGAATCACAGATTGCTTTATTCCTACGTGAAATTTTCCAGACAATGGGCACAATGATGATATTTTGAGGAGGGTAGATTGCTACTTGCCACTTAGTGAAGATTCTGAGGCACAGACAAATACAAACAAGCTGGTAAACAAGTAAGCTTTCGACCAAAAGGCCTTCCTCTGGAATAAACACACACACACACACACACACACACACACACACACACACACACACACACACACACACACACACAGGCACGACCTCTGTTCCTGACTGCTGAGGCCAGACTGCAAGCATCTGTGGGAGATGCAATCTGTGTGGTGAGAGTAAGGAGAGAGCTTGGTTGGGGTGGGAGAGGTGTACCAGGTTAAAAGTGGAGGACGGTAAAGTGCTGTTTGTGGGAGCATACATGGATGAGACTGGGAGAGTACAGAGCACTAGGTGCTGACAGGAGGTTAGATGGGAGAGGAGAAAAGGAGCGGAAAAGGAAGGAAGTAAAAAGGCTGGATGCATTGGTGGAACAGAAGACTGTGTAGCGCTGGAGTAAGAAAAGGGAAGGGGATGAAGGACAGTGTCTGATGAAGGTTAAGCCCATGGGGGTTATGGTAATGTAGGATATATTGCAGCAAGAGCTCACACATGAGCATTTCAGAAAAACAGGTGTTCATATGCAGGATCCAGATGGCACAAGCTGTGAAAACATTGTCAGGCAGCGTGCTTAGCAGCTGAGTGGTCCAGCTATTTCTTGGCCGTGGTTTGTCAGTGATCATTCGTGCGGACAGCCAGCT
Organism: Schistocerca serialis cubense; assembly: GCF_023864345.2. Taxonomy (NCBI): domain Eukaryota; kingdom Metazoa; phylum Arthropoda; class Insecta; order Orthoptera; family Acrididae; genus Schistocerca; species Schistocerca serialis. The sequence continues at coordinate 825,707,373 of NC_064641.1, forward strand.
TGTTGTCACACCCATATAGAATGCATCATGATTGCAGCTTAGCTTATAGAACAAATGATTGCTTTTACAGGCAGCCCTGTCTTTGTTGGGATGGGTGATGTTTGTGACCGAACTGGCGTAAGTGGTGGTGGGAGGATATATGGGGCAGGTCTTGCACCTAGGTTTATTACAAGGATATGTGCCATGAGGCAGGGTTTGCAAGCAGGATTGTGTAGTGAATGACAAGAATAACGTATAGGTTTGGTGGGCAGCAGAACACTAGTGTGGGAGAGGTGAGATGGATAATGGCTAGGACATTCCTCATTTCAGGGTACGGCGAGAGGTAGTCGAAATCCTGGCGGAGAATGTGATTTAGATGCTCCAGTCCTGGGTGGTATTGGGTCACAAGGGGAAGTTCTGCTGTGGCTGGACAGTGGGACTTTGGGGGCTGGGGGTTAACTGGAGAGATAAGGCATGAGAGATCTGTTTCTGTACAAGGTTGGAAGGGTAATTACGGTCTGGGAAGGCCTCAGTGAGACCATTGGTATATTTCAAGACGAACTGCTCTTCACTGTGGATCTACATCTACATCTACATTGATACTCCGCAAGCCACCCAACGGTGTGTGGCGGAGGGCACTTTACGTGCCACTGTCATTACCTCCCTTTCCTGTTCCAGTCGCGTATGGTTCGCGGGAAGAACGACTGTCTGAAAGCCTCCGTGCGCGCTCTAATCTCTCTAATTTTACATTCGTGATCTCCTCGGGAAGTATAAGTAGGGGGAAGCAATATATTCGATACCTCATCCAGAAACGCACCCTCTCGAAACCTGGCGAGCAAGCTACACCGCGATGCAGAGCGCCTCTCTTGCAGAGTCTGCCACTTGAGTTTATTAAACATCTCCGTAACGCTATCACGGTTACCAAATAACCCAGTGACGAAACGCGCCGCTCTTCTTTGGATCTTCTCTATCTCCTCCGTCAACCCGACCTGGTACGGATCCCACACTGATGAGCAATACTCAAGTATAGGTCGAACGAGTGTTTTGTAAGCCACCTCCTTTGTTGATGGACTACATTTTCTAAGCACTCTCCCAATGAATCTCAACCTGGTACCCGCCTTACCAACAATTAGTTTTATATGATCATTCCACTTCAAATCGTTCCGTACGCATACTCCCAGATATTTTACAGAAGTAACTGCTACCAGTGTTTGTCCCGCTATCATATAATCACACAATAAAGGATCCTTCTTTCTATGTATTCGCAATACATTACATTTGTCTATGTTAAGGGTCAGTTGCCACTCCCTGCACCAAGTGCCTATCCGCTGCAGATCTTCCTGTATTTCGCTACAATTTTCTAATGCAGCAACTTCTCTGTATACTACGGCATCATCCGCGAAAAGCCGCATGGAACTTCCGACACTATCTACTAAGTCATTTATATATATTGTGAAAAGCAATGGTCCCATAACACTCCCCTGTGGCACGCCAGAGGTTACTTTAACGTCTGTAGATGTCTCTCCATTGATAACAACATGCTGTGTTCTGTTTGCTAAAAACTCTTCAATCCAGCCACACAGCTGGTCTGATATTCCGTAGGCTCTTACTTTGTTTATCAGGCGACAGTGCGGAACTGTATTGAACGCCTTCCGGAAGTCAAGAAAAATAGCATCTACCTGGGAGCCTGTATCTAATATTTTCTGGGTCTCATGAACAAATAAGGCGAGTTGGGTCTCACACGATCGCTGTTTCCGGAATCCATGTTGATTCCTACATAGTAGATTCTGGGTTTCCAGAAATGACATGATACGCGAGCAAAAAACATGTTCTAAAATTCTACAAGAGATCGACGTAAGAGATATAGGTCTATAGTTTTGCGCATCTGCTCGACGACCCTTCTTGAAGACTGGGACTATCTGTGCTCTTTTCCAATCATTTGGAACCCTCCGTTCCTCTAGAGACTTGCGGTACACGGCTGTTAGAAGGGGGGCAAGTTCTTTCGCGTACTCTGTGTAGAACCGAATTGGTATCCCGTCAGGTCCAGTGGACTTTCCTCTATTGAGTGATTCCAGTTGCTTTTCTATTCCTTGGACACTTATTTCGATGTCAGCCATTTTTTCGTTTGTGCGAGGATTTAGAGAAGGAACTGCAGTGCGGTCTTCCTCTGTGAAACAGCTTTGGAAAAAGGTGTTTAGTATTTCAGCTTTACGCGTGTCATCCTCTGTTTCAATGCCATCATCATCCCGTAGTGTCTGGATATGCTGTTTCGAGCCACTTACTGATTTAACGTAAGACCAGAACTTCCTAGGATTTTCTGCCAAGTCGGTACATAGAATTTTACTTTCGAATTCAATGAACGCTTCACGCATAGCCCTCCTTACGCTAACTTTGACATCGTTTAGCTTCTGTTTGTCTGAGAGGTTTTGGCTGCGTTTAAACTTGGAGTGGAGCTCTCTTTGCTTTCGCAGTAGTTTCCTAACTTTGTTGTTGTACCACGGTGGGTTTTTCCCGTCCCTCACAGTTTTACTCGGCACGTACCTGTCTAAAACGCATTTTACGATTGCCTTGAACTTTTTCCATAAACACTCAACATTGTCAGTGTCGGAACAGAAATTTTCGTTTTGATCTGTTAGGTAGTCTGAAATCTGCCTTCTATTACTCTTGCTAAACAGATAAACCTTCCTCCCTTTTTTTATATTCCTATTAACTTCCATATTCAGGGATGCTGCAACGGCCTTATGATCACTGATTCCCTGTTCTCTACATACAGATTCGAAAAGTTCGGGTCTGTTTGTTATCAGTAGGTCCAATATGTTATCTCCACGAGTCGGTTCTCTGTTTAATTGCTCGAGGTAATTTTCGGATAGTGCACTCAGTATAATGTCACTCGATGCTCTGTCCCTACCACCCGTCCTAAACATCTGAGTGTCCCAGTCTATATCTGGTAAATTGAAATCTCCACCTAAGACTATAACATGCTGAGAAAATTTATGTGAAATGTATTCCAAATTTTCTCTCAGTTGTTCTGCCACTAATGCTGCTGAGTCGGGAGGTCGGTAAAAGGAGCCAATTATTAACCTAGTTCGGTTGTTTAGTGTAACCTCCACCCATAATAATTCACAGGAACTATCCACTTCTACTTCACTACAGGATAAACTACTACTAACAGCGATGAACACTCCACCACCGGTTGCATGCAATCTATCCTTTCTAAACACCGTCTGTACCTTTGTAAAAATTTCGGCAGAATTTATCTCTGGCTTAAGCCAGCTTTCTGTACCTATAACGATTTCAGCTTCGGTGCTTTCTATCAGCGCTTGAAGTTCCGGTACTTTACCAACGCAGCTTCGACAGTTGACAATTACAATACCGATTGCTGCTTGGTCCCCGCATGTCCTGACTTTGCCCCGCACCCGTTGAGGCTGTTGCCCTTTCTGTACTTGCCCAAGGCCATCTAACCTAAAAAACCGCCCAGCCCACGCCACACAACCCCTGCTACCCGTGTAGCCGCTTGTTGCGTGTAGTGGACTCCTGACCTATCCAGCGGAACCCGAAACCCCACCACCCTATGGCGCAAGTCGAGGAATCTGCAGCCCACACGGTCGCAGAACCGTCTCAGCCTCTGATTCAGACCCTCCACTCGGCTCTGTACCAAAGGTCCGCAGTCAGTCCTGTCGACGATGCTGCAGATGGTGAGCTCTGCTTTCATCCCGCTAGCGAGACTGGCAGTCTTCACCAAATCAGATAGCCGCCGGAAGCCAGAGAGGATTTCCTCCGATCCATAGCGACACACATCATTGGTGCCGACATGAGCGACCACCTGCAGATGGGTGCACCCTGTACCCTTCATGGCATCCGGAAGGACCCTTTCCACATCTGGAATGACTCCCCCCGGTATGCACACGGAGTGCACATTGGTTTTCTTCCCCTCTCTTGCTGCCATTTCCCTAAGGGGCCCCATTACGCGCCTGACGTTGGAGCTCCCAACTACCAGTAAGCCCACCCTCTGCGACTGCCCGGATTTGGCAGACTGAGGGGCAACCTCTGGAACAGGACAAGCAGCCATGTCAGGCCGAAGATCAGTATCAGCCTGAGACAGAGCCTGAAACCGGTTCGTCAGACAAACTGGAGAGGCTTTCCGTTCAGCCCTCCGGAATGCCTTTCGCCCCCTGCCACACCTTGAAACGACCTCCCACTCTACCACAGGTGAGGGATCAGCCTCAATGTGGGCAGTATCCCGGGCAACCACAGTCGTAGTCCGATCAGGGGATGCGTGGGACGAGCTGGCCGTCCCCGACAAACCCCCATCCCGACCCCCACAGTGATGCCCATTGGCAACAGCCTCAAGCTGTGTGACCGAAGCCAACACTGCCTGAAGCTGGGAGCGAAGGGATGCCAACTCAGCCTGCATCCGAACACAGCAGTTGCAGTCCCTATCCATGCTAAAAACTGTTTTGCTAAGAACGTCTGAACTAATCTACAGAGAGCGCAAACAAATCGACAAAATTTAAACGGTTATTAAAATACAAGATTGCCTAGTAAATCCAGTAATGCTGCTACTTGCGCACTGCTGACACTGCTCGGCGGCGGAAGGAGACTAAGCGAAATTACACTATTCAGGTACTAAAACACGATGCTACACTCTCAAATACTATAATACGCCCGAAATTTATGAATTAAACAATGCAAGAACCAAAAACACGCAAAGAAATTAAGAATTAAACTATGTAACAAATGAGTGAGCTAGGAGTATACGACTTGCTGCTCAGCTGCTTATCCAACGGCGGCAGGCCCATGATGCGATAGCCACGGGTGGCAAGGCTGTATGGATGGGACTTACTGGTGTGGAATAGGTGGAAAGCTGTGGAAGTGGAGGCATTGTTGCTGGTTGGTAGGTTTGATATAGATGGAGGTACTGAATAGTCATCTTTGAGGTGGAGGTCAACATCATGCAAGACGGCTTGTTGGGTTGAGAGGACCATGTAAAGTGAATAGGTGGGGTGGGGGGAGGGGGGGGGGGGTGATGAGGTTTTGGAGGAATGTGGATAGGGGTCTTCACCCTCGGTCCAGATCATGGAGATGTCATTATTGAATCTGAACCAGGCGAGGGGTTTTTGATTCTGGGTTGTTAAGAAAGGTTACTTTAGGTGGCCCATGACTAGGTTGACATAGGGTAATGCCACACGGGTGCATGTTGCTGTACCATGAATTTGTTTGTTGGTGATGCCTTCTAAGATAAAGTAACTGTGGGTGAGGGTATAGTTGGTCATGGTGACCAGAAATGAGATTGGAGGTTTGTAATCTATCAGTGCTGGGCAAGGTAGAGTTCAATAGCAGCAAGGCCATGGGCATTAGGGATGTTAGTGTAATGGAATTTGGCATCAACAGTGAGCAGCAGATTACTTTGTTGTATAGGAACAGGAACTCTGAAGTGTAGGTGGAGGAAATTGTTGGTATCTTCTGTATAGAAGGGTAGGTTCTGGGTAACAGGCTGAAGTGTTGATCTATGAGGGCAGAAATTCTCTCAATGGGAATACAGTAACAGGGCACAATGGGGCATCTTGGATTGTCGGGTTTATTGACTTTAGGTAGGATGTAGAAGGTAGGAGTGCAGGGAGTGGTAGGTATGAGGAGAGAGAGAAACTCCAGGGAGAGGTTCTGGGATGGATCCAAGGATTTGATAAGTGACTGGAAAGCCTGTTGGATTTCTGGAATGGGGTCACTGTGGTGGGGTTTACAGGAGGATGAACCTAACTATTGGCAGAGTCCTTTCTGCCACGTAATCCTTGAGGTTCAAGGCTACAGTGGTGGAGCCCTTATCAGCAGATAGGATTATAAGTTTGGGGTCAGTTTTTAGGTGGTGGAGTGCAGCTCTTTCTGTAGATATAAGGTTAGTGAGCATATTATGAGATTAGGGGAATGATCGCAAGACATGGTTCTACGTTAAGAAATTCGGGAAAGATAATAGGGTGATTTGGGCTTAGTGAGGGTTGATCACGATTGGATGGAGTAGTTAACTGAGCTGAACATTGGTTTTGGGTTGATGGTGAAAAAATGTTTCCACTGAAGGAACTGGGAGAAGGAGGTCTTTCCATGACTGAATTTGGAAGTAGGGCAAAAGGTAAGGTCTTTGGAAAGGACTGATATTTCTGCAGGGCTAAGGCTTTTGGAGGAAAGGTTCATGACTTTTTTGGCGTCTTTTTAGATTCTGGATTATGTTTGGTGGTGGAAGAGAGTTTTGGAGGGTGTGGTAAATGCAGCTGGTCTGCAAGGCTGTGTTTGTCAGCTATGAGGGGATGTGGAGGGGGGGAGGGGGGGTTGAGACTTATGCAGATGGTGAGTAGTGGTAGTCCGAGGTGGGAGTAGAAGGTGAACAATTTGTAGAGTTTTTTGGCATGGCATTGTGCATGATAATCTAGTTCCTGGAGGGTAAGAGTGTCATTGTGATGATGAGATACAGGAGTTTGGGATTGCACAGCTGGAGAGGATGTTTGGGCCTGATTTACATGATTTTGCCTCCAGTAAACAACACAGGAACCCCCGAAATGCCCTTACCATCATTTTACCCATCTCTGGTTACAAATCCTCCTTCCACAATGACCTCCATCTGTTCAGATTCCATCAGTGTGTAACTCTCTTCAACCTAGTCCCACCAGACCATGAAAATCAGGCCCAAACCTCCTCCCAATGCCTCCTCTCTGTTCCTAAAATTCACCTGCTGTCTAACACTAAACTTCTGTATCTCATCTCTCAGACTGAAACTCTTGCCCTCTGGAAACTAGAGCATCATGCACAATGCCATTTCAAAATACTCTCCAACTTGTTCATCTACAATTCCCACCTTGGACTACCACTATCCACAACCTGTGCAACAGCCTCCAACCCTCCCTCTCATCCTCTTATAGCTGACAAACCCTGCCTCACAGACCTATTGCATTTATAACACCCTTGAAAACTCCCTTCCACTACCATACAGAATCCAAAACTGAAACAGACACAAAAAGCAGCCATGAACGTTTCCTTCAAAAGCCATAGCCCATAGAAGTATCAATCCTTTCCAAAGGCCCCACCTTTTGCCCTTCTCCCAAATTCAGTCAAACAGGACTTGTTAAAGACCTTCTCTCCTTCTCCTGGTCCCTACAGTGGAAACACTTTTTCGCCACCAACCCTACCAATCAGACTCAACCAAAGACAACTGTTGAATCCTGCCTGACTCAGTTCACTCCTCCATCCAATGGTGATCTACACTCGCTACCCTGAATCACCCCCTGTTACATTTCCAGAATTTCTTAACCTTGAGCACCGAGCGAGGTGGCGCAGTGGTTAGCACACTGGACTCGCATTCGGGAGGACGACGGTTCAATCCCACATCCGGCCATCCTGATTTGGGTTTTCCGTGATTTCCCTAAATCGCTCCAGGCAAATGCCGGGATGGTTCCTTCCAAAGGGCATGGCCGACTTCCTTCCCCATCCGCCCCCTAATCCGATGAGACCGATGACCTCGCTGTCTGGTCTCCTCCCCCAAAAACCAACCAACCAACCTTAACCTTGAGCATTTGCTGACCACCTGGTTCAGATTCAGTGACGACATCTTCCTGATCTGGATTGAGGGTGAAGACCCCTATCCACATTACCGAGCGATGTGGCGCAGTGGTTAGACACTGGACTCGCATTCGGGAGGACGACGGTTCAATCCCGTGTCCGGCCATCCTGATTTAGGTTTTCTGTGATTTCCCTAAATCACTCCAGGTAAATGCCGGGATGGTTCCTCTGAAAGGGCACGGCCGACTTCCTTCCCCATCCTTCCCTAATCCGATGAGACCGATGACCACGCTGTCTGGTCTCCTTCCCCAAACCAACCAACCAACCAACCCCTATCCACATTCCTACAAAACCTTTCCAGGACTGGACCAGACTCTGAATGTGGCTCTCCAGCAGGGATACGACTTCCTCAAATCCTGCCCTGAAATGAGATCCATCCTTCATGAAATCCTCCCCACTCCGCCAAGAGTGTCTTTCCGCCGTCCACCTAACCTTCGTAACCTGTTAGTTCATCCCTATGAAATCCCCAAACCACCTTCCCTACCCTCTGGCTCGTATCCTTGTAACCGACCCCGGTGTAAGACCTGTCCCATGCACCCTCCCACCACCACCTACTCCAGTCCGGTAACCCGGAAGGTGTACACGACCAAAGGCAGAGCCACGTGTGAAAGCACCCACGTGATTTACCAACTGACCTGCCTACACTGTGATGCATTCTATGTGGGAATGACCAGCAACAATCTGTCCATTCGCATGAATGGACACAGGCAGACAGTGTTTATTGGTAATGAGGATCACCCTGTGGCTAAACATGCCTTGGTGCACAGCCAGCACATCTTGGCACAGTGTTACACCGTCCGGGTTATCTGGATACTTCCCACCAACACCAACCTATCCGAACTCCGGAGATGGGAACTTGCCCTTCAGTATATCCTCTCTTCTCGTTATCCGCCAGGCCTCAATCTCCGCTAATTTCAAGTTGCTGCCACTCATACCTCACCTGTCTTTCAACAACTTCTTTGCCTCTACACTTCCACCTCGACTGACATCTCTCCCCAAACTCTTTGTCTTTAAATATGTCTGCTTGTGTCTGTATGTGTGGTTGGATATGTGTGTGTGTGTGCGAGTGTATACCTGTCCTTTTTTCCCCCTAAGGTAAGTCTTTCCGCTCCCGGGATTGGAATGACTCCTTATCCTCTCCCTTAAAACCCACATCCTTTCATCTTTCCCTCTTTCCTGATGAGGCAACCGTTGGTTGCGAAAGCTAGAATTTTGTGTGTATGTTTGTGTTTGTTTGTGTGTCGATCGACCTGCCAGCGCTTTCGTTCGGTAAGTCACCTCATCTTTGTTTTTATATATAATTTTTCCCACGTGGAATGTTTCCCTCTATTATATTGAACTTATTATAAGTTAGGGTCAGCAGCACTATAAAACTGTTTGCTGATATGTTGTTGTGTACAGAAAAATGTCATTGGTGAATGATCATAAGGAATTGCAGGAAGACTTTGACAAAATGTCTTGTTGTAGTGATGAGTGGTAGCTTTAATTAAATGTGGTTAAATGTAAGGTAGCTATAAAATTATGAGAGAATTTCTGGCCTTCAGGAGTTGAAATATCAGTAAAGCCGATAGCCACTTATAAAATTCACGTCGCTGTCCTAGCTTTCAGAGCTTAAGGTACGCTTACATGGGCCATAAAAATTGCATATTGCCGATAATATAGTGTGTCAATGTTGCCTGTCAAGATTGCCAGCCAATGTTGCTCCACAGTGTTTGCAGCAATGCATTTCAGGCCAGAAGTTTTCGCACAGGCTGCACTACGGCCAAGAAATGGATGAAAGTGAGCAATTGGAGGTGAGTGCAACTCTCCTGCATTTGCGTTCTGCAAGCAATAAGTTAGCAAGAAAAAGAGAAATCGAACTTATAGGTTCATCCTCTTTTAAGTAAGCAAACTGTTTCAAAAACTGTAACTGCATAGCTGATGCCAGAGACATGCCTTTTCCAGAGTGCTGTAATGTGATTTTGAATACATTATTTAAAAGCAGTTCCTCCAAGAACTAGTGAGATCAATGCAAATGTGAAAGACTGTTGACCATTTACAATGAGATAGGTGATCACCCTTCATTTTTTGGTTACTGATTATTCATGTGGAAAATTGATGAACCTCTTTAATGTGCACTTCTTATTCGTATGCCTGTTGGTAATGTACATTTGCAGTGCTTTTGAGGGTGCCAGGATTTTATTAAAGTAAAATCAAATCAATCAAATGGTTGTTAATATTTTATTGTGCTTCACCTGTACAGAGAACTATGAATTTCATAAATGTGATACATCTAAAACCAGAGTTATGAGACATGAAAAGTAGTGTATGCAAAAACTGTAATAATAAATACTTTTGGCAGGTTCTCATGAATATGGAAACACAAGTGATGAAGCTTGAAACAAACTTAAGAATGTATGTGGGACAAAAATTAAAGCCCATTACTACCGATCTTCTACAATGACAGTCACACTGAGAATGTCCTTTTTAGATTTCTGTTTTTGTATTTATTACTTATTGTTTTCCATAGCTCTCATCGTAAATGTGTGTATCACATTTATCGAATTTATGGTTGGTTCAGTTGTCCACTTTTACATTCCTGTAGACAACAAACAAATTGAGTGTGTCTACATATGGAGGCCACCTTCTGAACTGAAGTGGAATAATATTGTTTTACCACTCAGGTTACGTGGTTCAGCACTGCAATGCTGTTGATGTGAGAAAGAGGAAGTAAGGCTCAGAGTGAGAGGAAAGTGTTTACAGACAACAGCAGAGGAACATTTGGCGAAGCCATATGAAACATTCTCCATCCTTGGTTGACAATTCTGGCAACACTTCAACACTATGTTGGCAACTACCGTATCTGCAACAGCCAGCTCCCTCAGTAATATTGCTGGGCTATACCTTGTTTACTGTGTATTGTAGCCACATGGCACTAGTGTTGTTGGGCAATGTTATTGCTGCCATAAAATGTAGCCTATGTAAAAGCACCTCAATATTTCGTTACTCAGGGGGGGGGAGAGGATTTTGTTGGGGAGGGTGAAAAAGGAACACCAACTCGCTTGGTTCACAGGATGTAAGGGAACTACCTGTGTTGAGAATGAAGGAAGATAAAGATGAGTGGGGGTGGATCAAGGAAGATCAAAGATGTTGCATTGTTAACCACTGTGGCAGTGGCGGTTCCCTCCAGGAATAATTACAGAAGGGAATAAGAGGAAGAGAAATGAATAGTAGAGTGGCTGGAAGTGACTGGCAATAAGCTCCGTATAGTCAAGCCCACAACCCATGTGTGGTGCACTTCCTTTCAGCCCCATCAGCGGGACGAGGTTCTCCTCACTCAGCTTCAGATAGGCCACAGCCCTATGACGCATGGCTTCCTGCTCCGGCAAGAGGACCCTCCAATGTGTGGTGTTTGTGGCGTCCAGGTCACTGTGCGCCACGTTTTTTCGGATTGCATTTTATTTTCTGACCAGCGGGCCACGGCTGACTTGCAACGGGCCTGCCATCTCTTTTAGGCAACACTCGGACGAATGTGGTTAAAGTTTTAAAGTTCTGTGCCATGTCAAATGTTTTTACAAAGATTTTAGGGAGAGGATCTTAATTTGCTCACTGTGTGACAAGCTCGCCCATGTTTTATGTAAGTGGCCAGCCAATGACAATTTCCTGTGGCATTCTTGTTGCTACGTTTTCCCTTTCCTTACGTTTTACTTTCTTATGTAGAATTTTCTTTCTTTTCCTGTGTTCTTTGCGTGTGTGCTTCAGTTTTAGTAGGTCTATCCACATTCGTTCCTTTTAATGTGTGTCAGGGCGCTGATGACCTAGACGTTGAGCGCCCATAAGCCCCAACACACACAAATGAATAGTACAATTGAGAACTAGAGGAGAAAAGAAACACACACAGACCACATAAGAAAGAGGGGGGGAGGGGAACTGAAGACAAAAAAGAAGAGAGAGGGAGTATGTTAATAGAGGCTAAGTCCAGTAGGGTGTCAGGATGCAAGGATGTGTTGGAGGGCAATTTCCTGTCTTCGGAGATTGGGGGTGTAGCACTGGGTGGAAGTATTCAAATCGCTTGTGTGGTATAGCAGGCATTCTGATACCTTGAGTCATGCTGCACATGTTGTGCTGCATCTGGGTATTCACTATCCCCATGGCATACAGGGATATTGTTTTGGGAGTGTCATATGGTTGGACTAGGGTATTATCAGGGCAATGAAAGGCTGCGGTGTGTAGTGTGGTAAATATATCATTGAGAGAGGATCTCATTTGAGGGTGTAGTAATGTACTGAAGCATTCCAAGTTCCCCTCATTTATTATCTTTGTGTTTCTACTCCCTACCCCCTCCCACCACTCCCTGTTTTTATTTAGTTCTTAATCACATCACTTCTTTAGCTTCCTCTTACTACATATTTACTTCTCACTTTATCATCATCTGTGGACTGAAGTTGGCACAGTGCTTACCGATGCACTATGTTTGACCTACTACCACTGTAACCCCCACCACAACCACCACCACCACCGTTTCATCTTCACTGCCTCTTGTCAGCGAAACAGATGGGCCCTCTCATCCTGTGGTCTGATTGACCTGCCCTTTCCCACTCCTATCCCTTTAAAAAGCTGGGTAATTACTCCCTTTGTCAAAGTTCCAGGATAGGTTTTTTTTAAAAAAAAGAAACATGCACTTATCAAGTAATGATCCTAACTCCTATCAAAGCAGTTGTCTTAGCTATCTATACAGAGTATCTAACGTTTCTGAAGATCTTGGAAGCAAGCAGGGCAATTTAAAATGGCAATGCTTGTAAGCTCATTTGTCACACCCTGGTAGAACTGTGCAATATCTTGATAAAGCTTTCCTTTCACTCACAGAAACAAGAAAAAATTGCAGTGCAAGCGGTCGGGCAGATGTGGTATGGCAATAACAGAATGTCTGACCAGATACTCAGCAACTGATAAAACAGTATGGACTCTCTCATTGTTGTGCAGGAAGAACCAGTCCTGAGAATGCCAGGAATCGGTGTGGCGAAATTGAATTGCTTACCACAAACATTTCAAGACTTTTATGTAAAGGGTTTGGTTCACTGTTTGACCTGGAGGAACTACTAGTACTTTACTATCAAAGAATGCGATCAGCATTGTCTTTGTTTTTGAAGGTTGTCAATTGCTTTTTTTTGATGCTGGTGATCCAGGACTCTGCCATTCAGCACTTTGATGCTTTGTGTGAGGGTCATACTGGTAGCACCAACTTTCATCAACACCAATAATCTTTGACAAAATGGGGATCATGTCTGGTTCTCTTCATTAGTTCGGTAGAAATTCTTCATTTTTTCCTCTTTCTGTTCGTCCGTTAGTGTGTAAGGGATGAGTTCTTCAGTTTTCCTAAATCTTCGTTTAAAATCTTATGACACACATCATGATTCAAATTAAGTTCTTTGATATTTCATGGACAGTTACATGATGGTCTTCTTGCAATAAATGCCTTACCTGCTCAATGTTCCCTCCAGGGGCTTGCTGCTCTTTGGTAGGTTCATGCTGGCTACCATGAGACCCCAGCCTTTGCAGCATCTTTTCCATTCCATGCTGCATGTCTGTCCTCTTGCTGTTCTTTGTTTCCTCCCTTGGGGAACATGTCTGGGCTGTTTTTGGAAATGTATTCTGCATTTATGGTAGTCAATATCAGAATACTCTCCACTGGTTTTCATTCCCTTTTTCTTTCTTCGTTCACCTTCTCCTATCCTTCCTCCACTTCGGCGGTTGAGGTTCTTGTTTTTCTTATTCCTCCCTGTGCACTCCTGAAGGCCAGCCTACATGTGTGACGTATAACAGCTGATTGGGTAATGCGTAATTCCCAGCCCCGGGTCGACAGGTAGGGTTCACACGTACCTGCTGGTATATGTCAGGCCCAGAGAGGGGTGGTTGTCTGAGCTGCTACCTTCCCAAATTGCCGATTGATCTCTCTGTCATCTGTTCAGGAGATGTGACTTGAGGTGTAAACAGTCACCTAAGGCGGATGCACCCCCATCTGAAAGGGGCCCATCAGTTGGAAGCAGTGCGCCATTGTATTCATGGGGCAATCAGGGGGGTTTTCTCCATCAAAGGCTACAAAACGTAAAACAGAATGAAGCTAATGATTTGAAGATCCTCTCAGCTGCATCACGGTTCCTTGTGGTTTCACATACTGAAGAGGGTCAGTCTTTCTCTACAGTAAATCCGTTTATTATTCAGAAAGGTGTTGATGCAATTGCTGGTCCTGTGAAATCCTGCTCTCATTTACGCAATGACACTTTTGGAGACTATTTCTGATTCTCAAGCACAACTGCTTGCATCTTCGCTCCTTCATAACTATCCTGTTCTTGTTGAGGCCCATCGAACTCTGAATTCTTCCCATGGTGTTATTTACACTAGGCTGGTTGATGGTCTGAAAGAGGCAGAAATCCAAATGTACCTCCCTGGTCAGGGTGTCATTGCAGTCCATTGGGTGATGAAGAAAGTGGAAGCCTCCTTAGTGCACACACACACTCTTTTTCTCACTTTTGATACAGTGGTTCTTCCATCAAAGATCAAAGCAGGTTATGAAGTTATCACAGTCAGACCATACATTCTGAGCCCAATGCGCTGCTGCCAGTGTCATTGTTACAACCACACTCGAACTACCTGTGGTAGGGATGCTCACGAGGACGATTGTCTGCCTCCTCCCTGTTAAATGAGCTGCATTGGTAACCATGCCACCTCCTGCTGTGATTATTCCGTGTATCTCAATGCGTGGGCTGCCCAGGAGATCCAGGTGAAGGAAAAAGTGCTTTACCTGGTCGCTCCCAAGTTGTTGGTTAGTCGGAAACCCTACATTCTACCATATGGCACCTATTATACTGTTCTTGCTGCATCTAGCTCCATGAAGGACAGTCTTCTCATGGTGTTATTTACACTAGGCAGGTTGATGGTTTGACAGAGGCAGAAATCCAAATGTACCTCTTTGAACATTGCAGTCCATTGGGTGATGAAAAAAGTAGATGCCTCGTTAGTGCGACCTCAAATTTAGCACTGCGGTTGTGAAATAAACCAGCGTCGTGGTAGTGTTTCAGTCTCCTTGTAAGTGGTCAACTGCCCCTTACGTATTGAGTATGATATATCTTTGCCTCATGCAGGTCACAGTAAGTACTATCGATAGTTGAGTGTCCACTGCACCAAGTAGTTAGTGTTGAGACTCCAAATAAGAAAGTTGTTGACTGCTAAACAAGCAGGTCGGATTTCAGCAGGACAGCTGACCATGTTTACAATTGTTCAACAGCTGTGTATGTCACCAAACACTTTGGGCCTGACCTCCAGCAAGTACATAAATGGCAATTACTGGGTGATTTGCTGATGTGTTTAAGTGTTCATGTGTGTACCGATGTTCACATTCAGATGTTCCAGCACCTTTCTCTTGCAGACAAGAACTTTCACCTTCATATGTACAACCACGTCTGGGCAGAGGACACATTTCCGAGATGCTGGCGTGAAGCCACTGTCATACCCATACCTAAGCACCTCCCCTCCATCTATTATCCCATTTATCTCACCAGCTGCGTTTGCAAGATGATGGAACATATGATTCATGCTCGGCTGGTATGGTATGAGTCTCGCAATTTACTAACCAATGCACAGTGTGGATTTCGTTCATGCTATTCTGCGGTTGACCATCTCATCACTTTGTCCACCCATATCATGAATGATTTTCTGCGAAAATCCGACTCACTTGGGGCTTATGAGGCCGCATGCCCAATTTCCTTTAGGAATTTTTAAAAGACTGAATTTTCAAGGTACATGTGGGTTCTATCTTGTCGGACACCTTTATCCAGGAAAACAGTGTGCCTCGGGGTTCTGTCCTGAGTGTTGTCCATGTTGTCGTTATTAACCCAGTAATGGCCTTTCTCCTGCCAGGCATCTCCAGGTCCCTTTTTGTTGACTACTTTGCCATCTATTGCAGTTCTTCACGGACTTGTCTCATTGAGCGACGTCTTCAGCGATGTCTCGATTGTCTTTACTGATGGAGCATTGATAATGGCATTCATTTTTCCACTGACAAAACCATTTATATATATTTCTGGTGGTGCAATTGGTTTCTTCCACCATCTTTACATCTTGGCCCTGTTGTTCTTCCATTTGTTGAAACTCCAAAATTCTTGGGGCTCATGCTTGATAGGAAACTTTCTTGGTGCTCCCATGTGTGTTACCTGGCAGCCCACTATTTGCAGTCCCTTAATGTTCTACATATCTTTAACAGTTCTTTCTGGAGAGCAGATCGAACAACCCTCCTCCATTTGTACCAGTCCCTTGTCCATTCGAAACTAACTAAATTGAGATATACTATGCACCATCGTGGCATCCGTTTGGCCTCTGGCACCTTTTACTCGAGCCCGGTTGAACGTCTATATGCAGAAGCTGCTGAATTACCGCTGCCCTACTGCCGTGACTTTATCTTTAGCATATATGCATGCCATTTGTCTGTCATGCATGGCCATCCATCCGATGGCTCCTTCTTCAATGATTCCTTTGATTGCCAGTATGGAGGCGTGTCCTCTTCCCTGTTACCTCCTGGTGTTCACTTTCGGCTCTTACTCCGGCAGCTTAACTTCATGATACCTGCCACTTTTCCAATGGTTGTGAACCCTTCACCACCTATGCTTCGTGCAGTGGCCTGTGTTCACCTTGGCCTTCATTGCTTCTGAAGAACACTTCTCCTGCGTCGCTCTATCATCGCCTTCAGTTTCATGACCTTCGCATGTAACTTTGTGATATTACCTTTGTGTGCACTGATGGCTCTAGGACTGACCGTGCTGTGGCGTGTGCCTTAGTCATTGGCACCAACATTTTTTGCTATCTGCTTCCAGAACACTGCTCAGCATTTACAGCAGAGCTCTTCAATCTTTATCACGCCACACAGTACATTCAGCGACAGAGCCTTTTCAATTGTGTCACCTGCTCAGACTCTCCTAGGTCCTTTCACAGCCTGTGTGTGCTGTCCACCGCCCATTCCTTAGTGCAATGAGCCCATGAAAGCTGTCACTTGCTCACTCTTGATGGAGCCACTGTGCTGCCTTTGTGGGTTCCTGATCACATTGGTCTACCAGGAAACTAGGCTGCTGATGCAGCTGCCAAGGCTGCAGTCCTCATGCCTCAGCCAGCTAGTTCTTACATTCCCTCCTGTGATCTCTGTGTTACCATCTGTCAGCAGGTGGTGACACTTTGGAATCACCATTGGTCCTCCCTTCATGGGAACAATCTCCAGGTTATCAAGCCTCTCCCAGTAGCTTGGATGATCTCCTCTCAGCCCTCTTGCTGCGAGGAGATATTTTTAACCAGGTTGCATATTGGGCATTGTCTTTTTAGCCATTGCCATTCGTTAAGTGGTGCTCCCCCACCAGTTTGTGCACATTGCGGTCAACTTTTGACAATCTGCCATTTCCTGATGGAATGCCCTTCTTTTAACCACTTACGTTCTCATTTATGTTTGCCATCTGAGTTGTTGGCTGTTTTAGTGAATGACATGCAGGCTGTCGACTACGTTTGACTTTTTATCTGTCATAGCAATATGGCGAAGGCCATTTAATTTTTAGTTCAGGGCCTCCATTTCTCTGTGGTGTATTTTAGAAACCATTCTCCATTTCCCTGTTTTCAGCTGTTTTCTCTTCCACCGTTGTATTGACATGTAGTCATTTTTAACTCCTCTCTTTGTCTTTGTGTTCTACAGTTTTGACATCGGTGCATATGACCCTAGTTGTTTCTGCACCCAAAAACAAAACAAAAAACTCAATGTTTGCATTGGTATGTGCTGTAGATGCGCACCAGCTCTGGGATCGTCTTACACCGAGTCTCTACCTGTAAGAAACCTTTTGTGCCACTCGAAAACACATCATCTTGACAGCGCCTCACCTGCATATGCTTGCTTAATCATTTTCCACATTTCACTAGGATTTTTCCCAAACTCAAACTAGAATTTAATGTTCACTGCTCACAGTCAGTATCCATTGTGTCACTGTAGCTAATGCAGCAAGAAGACAAACAGTGTTTTGCTAAGCACAACTCTGCCATCTAGTGAGTTTACAAAGAAACGTGGCCAAGGTCACTTAAAGGACACATACATTCCAGGTAACATAAAAACATCATTTGTTCTTTTTTAGCATTGCAGCCTCAGGAAAAAGAAACCTCTCCTGAAATTTTTACAAGAAAGGGAGTAGCTTTACTTTTAATCAGCAGTACTGGTATTTTACTTCTTTAAGGTAAGGGCTGGCCAGCTATTGTCACATCATTTCACATATTTGTTTCTCTTTTCCTTTCTCGAGTGAATTTGCCTTTTGATAGAATTAAAAGTAAGATAATGTTTATAACAAAGAGAAAGAGTCTGATAATATCTGATTACAATATTAGTTGTGGACACCATTAGCACGAGTATTTAGGGATAATTAGAAATTAGTATTAGGGAATGTGAATGGAAGACTCAGATTTGTTGGAAGGGCTTTGGGAAAATGCAATGCGTCTCCAAAGGAAACTGCACACAAGACACTATTGGAAACAATTTGGAGTTTTGTTCTAGTGTTTGGTGCCCTTGATAAGTAAGCATGACAGTGGTGGATAGTGATATGTCTGGAAAATTGGGAACTCTTGGGGAAATTGAATTTAATGAACAAATCAGAGTGATTCAGGAAGACTCAGAAGAATTCTGAGAAACTTTAGGGAAAACTTTCTTTCATTGATGGAAAGAAATGTACAGGTCCAATTTGTTGCAAATCACTCTGAGATTCTGCTTCAGAAACAGTTAGTTGTGAAGTTGTGTGAGGAAGGTTATTGAATTGTTGCGTTTCTTGCTTGATCGTGCCTACCAGTGGTGTGCTCGCTGACCCATTACTGTTCAGTATTGTCCTTGGTTTCCCATCGTCAAGATTTGTTTCTCTTTGTACAATTGTGTTTGCAATGGAGTGTAAATATGCATGAGAATTTGTCACATAGATGTGAATTCATCATTTGCAGAAAAGCAGTAGATCCAGATTTCAACACAATTGTTTTGTAGGTCAGCAATGAATTTTCAAGCTTCAGTTCCTTTTTGCTAAAAGTTAAATTCAAAGTAGTATTTTGCCCTGAAGTTCTCGCAGGCTTGTGTTTCATGTTAACAATGGTCAAAGTGTGAAGAGCATCTAATTGGAAACTATGTGTCATTGCTATTAAAGTCTATTAATATTACATTCCGGTGACAGCAATTCAAAGTGTGTTCCTGTGATAATCTCTCATGTACTTTAGGCTATCGCACAATGAAGCGACATGGTAAGAAATGCTGATAGGTGATGGTAACAGAGGAATTGCCAGGCTATAGCTTACCGAATTTATGTTAAAACTGTAAATTTGTCACTCAAAGACAAATGAAATAGGACAGAACTCGATACTATTGGTACTATGTACCATCCACCATCTACTGTACAGTAGCATGCTGAGGACATATGCAAATTAAGGTCAAGTGTAACCTAAAATTTAAAGTCTTCAACTTTAACTGGTGGTGTCCAAAATCTCCCTTCTTTTTGTATCAAAGCATTTGTATGGGGGGGGGGGGGGGGGGGGGGGAGTGTATGTAAGCCGAATAGTAGCAAAGCTTGTTCCTCATTAGACAGAGAAGAGCAGAAGGAAAACTCAGTGTATGTATGCAAGGAACTTCTTGCTAACAAGCTAACAATTAACGAAACTTTCATGCACAGGATCACTAAAGGAGGTGACTGTTAACCCTAGGACACCTAAGGAGGGGGTTCGTTGAACCCACAATTTTTTTATCCCCCTTAGGCTTCCGTGCTATAGAAAATTTCCCTTAGTAGGATTTCGTATTTCTCATCTCTACAACAATGCAAGTTAGTTTCTTGTTGGTTGGTATTCTTGATATTCACAACAATCGGTTTGCTTTCAGAGGAAGTGATTGTTGAAGTCAGTCAGCTTTTATTTATCTTATAAACGTGCAGTGAGTTAGTGCAGTTCCCTACTGTTCACACCCAGACTTATAAATGACTAAAAGAATACGTGACTCGTCTTTAGAAAGAGTTCTGAATGAAATTTTAGATGAAGATTCTGACTTGGGGAGTGAAAGCGAATATGAGGATGGTGTTATGGAGTACGATTCAGATCTGGAAAGTGATGTGAATGTTAGAGAAGATGAAGATAGCGCAGTTTCAGGCAGTGACCATCAGGATGTTATTGTGACCAAGTCTGGAAGAAGATACGTAACCACACAGCCTAGAATTCCTCAGAGGTCTGTTGCTAATATAGTAATAGAGCAGGCAGGAGTAACTCCAGCTGGTGTTTGCCACTCACCTGGAGAAACCTTGAAGTTACTTCTTACGCCTGACATCATGGATGTTATAGTAAAACATTCAAATGAAGAGGCAGTTAAGCGAAATGTTACTTTGACTAATGAGAGAGAATTATATGCCTTTATAGGAATCCTGATACTTATGGGGGCAAATAAGGACAATTTGGTCAGTGTACTCGATCTTTGGTCAGACCTAATGGGTGGGCCAGTTTACAAGGGTATTATGGCAAGAGAATGTTTCAAGGAACTTATTGCAATCATAAAGTTTGATGACAAAAGTACCCACCAGCTAAGAAGGGAAGCAGACAAGTTCACAGCAATCCGTGATGTGAATGATAGGTTTCCACTACTGAATAAACCAGGGGTCCACCTCACCATTGCTTGTTTAGAGGGCACTGCCCCTTCAAAGTATTTATGAAGGATAAACTGGGCAAGTATGGCATCCTTATACGCATGATGTCCGATGCAGTTGACAGATTCATCTGTAATATGGAACCCTATGCAGGTAATGTTCAGAATTTGTCGAAATAAGTACGGGGTTCAGCAGCTGTCGTCAAACATCTGGTAGCACCTGTGAAAAACACTGGTCGAAATATTACTACAGACCGATACTACACATAGGTGGATTTGGTGGAAGAGTTATACCAAGACTACAAAGTTACTACAGTAGGAACTCTCCAGTCAAACAGGAAGCATATTCCAGACATAATGAAGAAAACACGGCAAATCGAGAGCTATATTCATCAATGTTCTTGTTCACAGACCCATCAACAGGTAGGCCTCCAGTAACTTTGGTGTCCTACATAGCAAAAATGAAACCAAGGAAAAACTTACTGATGTTGTCAACAATGCACCAAGATAAAGGCACTGTTGGAGGAGAGAAGAATAAAACCTTGATAAAAGCATTTTATAATTCCACTAAAGGTGGAATTGATACCATTGATCAAATGGCGCGTATGTACACCTGCAAGAGGGGAACAAAGAGAAGGCCTCTATCTGTATTTTACTCTCTCATCGACATTTGTGCTATCCATGCAACCACCATATTCATCCAGCAACATCCAAGATGGAATGAAAAGAAACACAACAAACGGAAACTTTATCTTCTGCAAGTGGGATGGAACTAGTGATATTGCAGGTAGATGAAAGAAGTGCCAATGCAAGATGGTTATCTAACCAAATTGTTCAATCATTGGAGACTGTTCTACAAAAGAAAATCAAAGAAGTGGCAACAGAAGCACGTCAGCCTCCTGCAGGGAAAGGACGGTGCCATATTTGTGTAAGAGAAGCTAAAACAAAGAAGCAGAAGTATAACAATCTAAGTAAACCAAAACAGTATTGTGGAGTGTCATAAACATGTGTGTAACACATATTCAGAAAAAATTGTGAAGTGAGTCTCTTGTCTTGAAGCTGAGGGTTCAGAGTAGTCTATTGTATATGAACACATCTGTATTTTGTATTGTAATGTGTCAATTTTTTATTCACTCAATCCAATATTTATAACAATTAACAACATTTATAAACCGATGCCTTAGTTAAAATACATAACCAATTTTGAAAGTTGTAATATTTCGTCAGTAAACTTATTTAATACCTGTGGGCTCGCCGAACCCACCCCTTAGGCATCCAAGTTAGAAAAAAAGGCTTGGGCGTCCTAGGGTTAAGTTTATGCATGCAACATTAAGACAAGGGGAAAAAATCGTTCTAGGGCTGGCAAAAGATGTAAAAGGCCTCAATTCAGTTTCATTGAGTCTTTGTGGCAAATCTTCTCCACTAGGAGCTTGCCTAGAATGGTGATGCAGGTGTCCTGAGTCTGGTTCCCTACACTCACTCCCTCAGTATGGGAATACTTTGGCTTTGACATTGACATTGTAGTCCCTTATCATCTTGTAGTGCAATTTTTTTTTATTATTATTATCTGTAACTCTTTATAGACATTTTGCATTTCCTCCTCTGAATGTAAGCATGTGGGCCGATAAACGAATTCTGTGATTTATCTTGCTATTCTGTCAATATCTGTAATACTGTAATTAATTCCATTATTTAGAATAAAGGCCCGTTTGATTGTCTTTAAATGAAATACAATGGAAGTATTTGCATTTCTAAGGTTCAAGTTCTTATTTGTTTACATAAAATTCATATAGAAAGCTACAGTCACAGTGGCAGGTGGGCATGCCCCATATCCTAAAGCCCTTGCTTTTAGATCCCTTAGTCCACTAGTTCCTGATATTCTTTTACATGGGTTGTATTACAGACCATCCAGATCTTGCATGGGCGTAACAATTCTATCACTGCCAATATGTGAACAGTGGTAACCCATACCATCTTCACAATAATCTCAGCCCATGTCTGACTGCTTCTAAGTCTCAGATCCTAAGACCAACATAATCACTTCATAGTGTCATGATGAATCAGTAGGGCCCTCAGGTCACTAGTGTTGTATAACAGGCAATCTATCTATGCATGACCTGTAAAACTTTCTAGTCTAGAGGGCTGTAGTCACTGAACATTTGCATTGGGCATTGGTATCTACTTTGCTTGCTCCCCTACATCTGACATCAAGCAGTGTTCAAAATATTTAAGTTCAAGTTATATTTCACTATTATTTTTGTTCTTGAATGATTTTAGTTGTGTGAGCAGCACTTATTATGGAACCTTTCCATTTCAGAACACTTTATCAAAAAATTATTTTATGAAGCATAGACGACTGTTGTGGGTCTACATTCTCTGCAACCAAGAAAAGTTAGCAGAAGTTTTATCACATGTTAATGAACATTTGCCAGATGTTTGAAAGTAATTTCCTGTAAGGAGGGTGAGTCTTCCTGGCCGCAAGTAACTAGTAAAATGTTTCAGTGCTGTGTGTTGATAGTGTAAAATATGTCAACCGTGATTAGGTGTCCAAGAAACATTTTTGTGTTTCAGTAATATAATTAAATCAATTTAATTGTCATTGTAGAAGTAACATTCTACATAAAAAAAAATTACTCAAAGAAACGCAATAAATTGTAAGATGCTTTTATTCATGATGATTTATAAGAGTGTGGAAGTATTTTCTATAGAGCAAAGTTGCTCTTGTAGAATTTACAATATATGCTCATCACCTTAAGTGTATGTTAATGTAATGGTGCCCCGATTTGAATATTTTGTAAAAAATGCTTTGTATGTTCTCACAGAATTTACTATTTTAGAGTAAATCAAATAATAAACATTTTATTTTTATGATTCATACTTCACTTATAATAAATTTTCCCTATCCCAGGTACGAAGAGTACAATAAGTAAAATCTCACATATACTATAAAATGAGATTGAAAATATGTGTTGTGGTTCCCTTCAACTTACCTTTCTTCCTCTTGATAGAAGAAAAAATTCATTCTTTCACACCTTATGATATTTTTATTTTCGTAAAAAATATTTTTATTTACAAATGATTTATATTTTCAAGATGATGTGTTGATTTCATTCAAACATTTAGGAAACATTTCTTCCTTTGTAAAGAAAACATACAAGATGTTTCCTGAACAACCCAAGCACTGTACAGTCGGGCACCATTTTGCAATTCAGAGTGGAGTGCCAGTAGCTCTTCCTCACAGAGCTGTGTACAGACGCAGACCAAAAATTTCATGAAGTAATGATAGTGCATCAGCTTACTAATTGAGATAATAACCTGTTGGCTTCTGTCTTGAGTTCAAACAAATGTTGGCCGAAGGACCTAAGACAGAAGTCGACAGGCGATATGTCGACAAGTGGCCACAAAAGCCTCAACACTTCTGTAATTCGGATACTGTTGCGTGATACCAGTCCTGGAACTGGTTATTGCAGTTGTGTATGGTGGATAGGTTCATCCTGTAACTCTCTTTTTTTTTCTGATGTATCATGACTGTATTTATTGGGTATATGAACTTGCAGAATAATAAATATTGTTCTAAAATTCCTTATTAGTTACATAAAGTGTCTGTGTGATGTAGAGTGTGGTGTGCAGTTAATGCAAAATGCATTACTGGACAGATCTTTTTCCACCAAACCGTAACCTCTGGTAAGTGTGTGAATAATATACTGCATCCCCCCAGAGTAATAACGAGTAACCCACTGTCAGTGCTCCTATAACATTATCAAAAGGTATTAGTGATAGAAACTACTGACCCATCAGTCTGAAGTGCTAAATGGCACAATGATATTTTCATACTTCTATCCAAGGCCGCTCTCAATCTGTATAGTTCAGGATCACTGCACTACTGGAATTATTTTGGGTTCTCAAGTGAAACACACTTCTTATAAAATGTTTACACTGCTCAGTGACAAGTAGTGCACTGTCTTCCCAGTGTTGTATTAAGTGTCATTGTTCAATGTGAACAAATTAATATACATTGCTTCTTGCACATGACAGAAATACTGCAGTACTTTCTCGCACATTTGTTGTGCCTCTGACAGTTATAGTCATTTATATATCACATCATTCATAATTTCACCATCTCCTTCATTTCTGATTGTGATGTGGATAGGATTGTTGAAATCAATAGGAAAATTCTCTTTGGCTTTGGTTCCTGCTGACATACTAGCATCTGCGGTACCTGCAAAACATAAAAACATTGTAAAGATATTTTTTTTTCCCTGTGGGACATACTTGCACAACACAATACAAGTAAAATATATAACATATATGGAAGGCTTGCATGAAATTGTTTAATAACTATGGGAATAATGCACATGTACCTGTAAGTTCAGGTACTGTTTGGACACTGAAAAATTGAAAAATAATTTTATCTATTTAAAAAAAAAAGAGACGACAACATTGGAACTCTTGTTAAGAATGACAGCAAACATATTAGCATTGAAACAGAAAAAGATGGATGGTAAATTGCAGATGAAAAGGATGGTAAAACTAGATGTCATAGAGGAACAGTAGTGAAGCAAGGGTAATAATGTGAGGAAAAAAGAAAACTGTTTTTAGAGACATCTGTAAACATTTGTATTGATTAAAAGATTATAAAGATTCAGGTGCATTGCCTTCATTCTTCGTGTAAGTTGCTGTTGAATTTTTTCTATATAGTAATGCACAAAAAGTGCCACAAATACACATACAATTCTGATACTATCATATGCCAGTGAATTAAAGCTCTCATGCGACACTGGTCAAGTTTGTTTTCAGGGTTCTGTAAAAGTCCTCAACAACAAGGGTATGTTGCCTGTTAGGAGTGAATAATGATGCATATTAGTGCTATCATATTAACTGGGTTCCTTGGTGTGGTTCTTTGGTTCACTGCTTTATTTCCAGATGTATTAATCCTTAATCACCTTGTGAGTACTCCTCGCCCGACTACAGTCATGCGGTCCCATGGACCGCATTCAAGAGGTGGGAAAAATATGTAAAAACCACCATCTAGCACTACTTTTTGCATTTAGTACTACACATTTATTCTTTAATCACACATAAATAGTAATAAATGTACAAAATATTATTGTGATGCTGTGGGAAAGACGTATTCATATTGTACTCGAAATTCTCATTGAAATTTACAGTGATGGACACAAATTGAAATATTTAAGTGTAGTTCCTTACTTGAAACTTGATTGTTGCAGGTTAATGTTGAACAGGTAATGTTAAAATTAGTGAATATTCTTGACAATAAAATACACAGAAAAGATCTGCATTACTGAAAGTAGCCACGTTTCGTGTCACTTGCGGCACACGTTACTTGAGCATTCCAAAGAAATTGGGACCTTACAGTTGCAATAAAAGTGGCTTGTGTTCCTCTTCTTTTTTGGTGGACATATGTGACATGTCTTCTTTCCATCCCAAGGTAGTTTGTCCTCATTTTCCAAGTCTTCGTGGAGATGTACCTCAGCTCCTAGAACTCGACTGATAGAAAATCTCAATTCTCATAGGAAGTGTTTTTTCATTATTCTTTCGTGTAATGAAGGTTCGATCAGTTCTTTTGCCAGAGCTTCCATGAAGTTCATCCTGACTGATGAACAATATATGCATTGATAACATCCGTATCAAGAATACTGAAAAACACAGCCATGAGCTAGTGTTGTGTACAGTGGCTTGAACAACATTTAGCACTCTTTTCATCTGCAGTATGAACACCATCCTTTGCATTATTATAGTGGGCTATAATTACAGGTTTTTCACTTTCTACATCTTCATTGGCGATATAAGAATTACTGCTCTTCCTTTCTTAGGCACATAGTAAATCAGCAGGATGTGTTTGGTAAATGCACACAGTGTTGTTCCAACTTCACGTCCATAGGAAGGCAAGAAAGATCCTGGAATTCCCTTTCAGTTCACTCGCATTGTTTCCACTATGGTCAAACCATTTTTCGCAGCATATCTGCAGGTTCAGTTGTCAAATACCAGTTAGCAATGGTAGTGTTTCGGTTACTGTGTGCAATTGGCTTGCCCATTCTGAAGAGAGCCTGAGTGGGAATGGCGTATTTCTTTTCTGGGGAAAGCCCTGCTCCGTCAGTATCTTTTCCACAGTAGAGATGGGTGTTGAAGACATAATTACTCCTGGAATCGGCGAGTCATTGAAGCTTCAGGCCATACTTTGTCGGTTTGGATGGAGTAATGGCACAATATATTTTGAACTCACAGCTTCCTCTAAAGCTGATTGGCATTTCATCATCTGTAGCATTAGCCCTAAGAGTATAGGATCGCTGTGAAGTTTCTTTGAATTTATGTAAAATGTTTGTTGTAGCAGCTACTGGGTCAGAAACCTCAGGTAACTCCTTATCATCAGGGTTGTCAAATCTCAGGCGGTTGAGAATTACTGCAAATCTTGCTGGTGACATATATTGACATATATTGAAAATATCATGGCCAATCCCATCAGTGCAGAAGTGAGGCCATATATCTTTGTTATTCGATTTGAATACAGCAGTATAGATTAGAAGGCCGATAAAACTCTTCATCATTTCACACATTGTACAAGATCTGACTTCTGTTCTTTCCATGATTATTTCACCCCCCCCCCCCCCCCCCCCCAAAAAAAGCACTTTTTTTTCTTTTTTGAAAATATAGCTCCAAGTGGTGAGTGGTTCAACCTGTGATTGGCTTCTGAGGTTGTGTCTAGTATGTTCCTCACCTTCTTCATTTTCTGGTCCTCCTTCAGCCTTTTCCTCGCCATTTTCACTGGATCTCAAATCGTGAATCACCATCCTCCACGTCAGAAAAATCGAAGCCAGATATGTTGCTCCTCACTTCATTGATAATTCGTGAAAACTTTTCTTCAAAATATGGATCATCTGTTCTCACGTACAATGGAACAAGATTACCTGGTATAAATCCAGAGTTATTGTCATCAACAGACATGGGGAAGGAAAAAAGAAAAAGAACAAGAAAAATATTCCGTCTGTCACTGACTAACACTTAACACAGTCATGTGGTCCCTATATGTGGAGACGCCATTTCAACAAAATGAAAGCAAATGGAACACTTCCTACAATGACTACTGTGACAACAAGCAGTAGACAGAATATGGAAGGTAGTGAGCAGCCAGCCCACCTCTCAAAGATCAATAGCATTCCAAGAAACAGGGATGTGAAAAACAGTGTAGTCCCTGGGACCATACGACTGTCGTGAAGGGTTAAGAAGAAATTTCGCACTTGTCAGCTCTCCTAACAGCATTTGAAAATACATATATCATTTATTTGTGAATATTTAGAATAAAACTGCTACATGTTTACTGTAAATGCATTAGACTGATGTCATCTGTTAATTTACTTTGGAATACTTCTTGTATTGTACAGTGAATTAGTTGTTTGATATCAATATTGCCGTGTTTCATGTCAACGTTTCACCAAGATATGTTTCATCCCTCCTTCCATGTGCATAGCAGCAGAACATCAGGAAAGCACTTGAAACCTGATTATTTTTTGTATTGTAACACATGGCCAGTGGTCATGGGAGGAAGAAAACTAATAGTAATTAATTGCCGCATTAACAAAAATTACTTGCTTCCCTCACATGTTTGTATAATCGTCTTTTGACTTTAGTTTCTTTTTTCCTTTCCTCACACATTCTTTTTCAGAGCTTGCTTCCTCTCCATTTTATTTACGTTCTGAATTGCCCTTCTATGTTGTCAGTGTCTTTTTGTTCGGGTATCTTCTTTTTCTGCTTTGTATCTACAGTTGTTTTCTCACTTAATTTTCGCTCTCATTTTTCAAACTGGCAGCCTACTGCCATTGCTCTTGAATTTGAATCTTGATTTGTAGTCCACTACTCTTCTGATTTCACTTCTATGCTGTTCTAAACTATGAGAGGTTTGGGTAACGATATAATGATGGGAGTGAAGGTATGAACATACCAAAAAATTAGAATGAGAATTCAACAGTCACGTAAACAAGAATGAGCTTTAGGACAGTGTCGTCTTTCTGGGGTATTTCAAACACACACACACACACACACACACACACACACACACTTACACTTAAACAAAGCTAATGTGAGGGTAGGCCTATGTGAAATCAGAAAGTGATTTTAGAATTGTAACTTCTGATAACCACCTGGTGCAAGATGCTAGCAAGGTCAATTTACAGTCTAACGTTGCACAAGATCTTATGCAAAAATTAACCCAAAGTCAACAATCCGCCACAAAGTGTATGAGTAATCCTCCAGTGAACATAATTTCTCAAGCACCAATGTATGTGCAGGACAAAAACGAAAGAAATTCCAGAATGATACATAGCAAGAAAATCTCGAGAAAAATGAAAGTACTAACATTAAGTGGCAGTCGTGGAAGATACTGTGCTCAAATACTGCAAGACAAACGAGGACCATCATACCAGGTAAAAAGCATAGTAAAACCTCGCACTCCACTTAAAGAGGGGGTAAAAAAACGCAGAAAATTTGACAAGAAGCTTCAGTATACGTGATACCTTGATTGTAATGGGGGTTTCTAATGCACAGGCAAACCTCTTGATCTAATGATGAAATATGTGGTAGAACCATTGGAACCAATACTCGCCCTAATCACAAAATGAATATCATTATCCATCCTATACCCAGGAGATATGATGCTCATAATTTAAATAGTAAAATTAATACTGCAAAACTCCACCTGATACAAGCACTGAATTTAGCAAAACATGTATGTATAAAAATTGCTGTGGACTTTGAAATAGAGAGACTAGCCAGAAACCACTTATCCACCTAAACAAATGTGGCAAGGTTATCTGCAATAGACTGGCCTTCTTGCAACTATGGGAGACAATAAGAAACCAAAAGTCAGAAACCATAAACAGATGCTTATAAGCAATTGGATCAAGACAAACAAGATGGGAAATAAAAAGAGTAATAGTGGCCATTCTGTGCAAACTACACTAGACAAATGGGTCACGGAGTTACAGATACGAAACACAAACCCTCTGACCCCTCAAAAAGGTCAGGAACCTGAAAGGATCAATAATGTGATGTTTAACATTATCGAGGA
Source organism: Schistocerca serialis cubense (assembly GCF_023864345.2). Taxonomy (NCBI): domain Eukaryota; kingdom Metazoa; phylum Arthropoda; class Insecta; order Orthoptera; family Acrididae; genus Schistocerca; species Schistocerca serialis. The sequence continues at coordinate 825,736,691 of NC_064641.1, forward strand.
GACAGCCCTCCAAAACGCCAATGTGATGCCTCAGCAGTGTGATGTGCATGTGGATAGTTTTCAGAACCACTTGGAAGATGAGTCGGCTGCCAAGGATGACCAACAGAACCAGCACAACTGCTTGGAAGTCAACATATCTGGAATACAGCACAATTTAAACTAAAGGTCAGTGTCACAGTAAATATGACTTCAAGCCCCCTGGGTAAACCCCACTCAGACCTGAAAATCTGTAATCACAATGTCCAATCCTTGAGCAACAAAACTGATGACTTAAGCATTTTGCTGACCAGTTAACTCAGTGATATCTCAGTAATATGCCTAGCGGAGCTCTGGCTCGGCACTGATGTAGTTAAGTTAATCTCACTACCAGATTTCAAATTGTGCGAACACTACTCCAGATCAAATGATGGACATGGTGGGGTTGCCATCTTCATAAAACAACACATTGAATATAGCCCACTTCCTACCCTAAAGGGAATAGGAACAGACAAGACCTTTGAATGTGCAGCCATAAAGCTTACAGATCTAAGTCTAATTGTAGCTACAATTTACTGTCCCCTCTCTAGTAGTATTAATGATTTTCTGTTACAAATGGACTTGTTTCTGTCCAAAATAAGTCAGTGGAAACAGGATGGGATTATATGTGGTGACTTTAATATAGACTTTCTCACCCACAACAGAAACAGGGAGACATTGATTAACATTGCAAAAACTTATAATCTGCATGACCTTGTAAATGAGCCCACTAGAATAACACCAACATCCAAGACAGCTCTAGATCAAATTTTTGCAAATAGAAATAAACTTAACCCAACACTAGAAGTATACACTGCAGGATTCAGTGACCACTGAGCTGTCATTCTAAAGGTCGATGTTAGCAAAGATACCTCAAACACAGTTCCACCTAAAACTTAACGAAGGTTTTTCACTTGAGATAACTTGAACAAGCTAAATGCCCTCCTCAATAAAGAAAAGTGGACAGAGATGTACGCAGCCAATGACGTCAACATGAAATTCAACATATTTCTTGACAAAATGAACTCTTTCAACAATTTCTTTACAAGCAAAGCTGAAAAACTGGTCAAAAATAATCCTAACACAAACTACCGACCAGCAAACCAAAAATATCACACAGGTGCAGAGTCAATTTTCATTACCAAAGTCACTGAAAATGATGTTGCAAAAGCCCTCAGAGAGTTAAAAAAATTCATATTCAGCTGGAATTGATGGTATCCCAGCAGCTGTAGTCAAATTGTGTACACACAATTGCTGAACCATTAACTCACCTTTGTGACTGTTCTTTCCAGGCAGGTACTTTCCCTGAAGCTCTGAAACTTTCTAAAGTAATTCCTGTGTTCAAAAAAGGTGATAATAAAGATATGAATAACTACAGGCCTATCTCAATCTCATCCTGCTTTTCTAAAGTTTTTGAAAAAATAATGTACAAAAACTGATGGACTTCATTTGGGGGGGGAATTGCTAAGTTTAGAACAACATGGGTTCAGAAACAACCAATCTACTGAAAATGCAGTATATGATTGCATAAATAATCTGTTAGATCTAAGCAACCCATATCAGGCATATTTCTGGATCTGTCAAGGGCTTTTGACACTGTTGACCACAAAATATTGCTGGAAAAAATGGAACACTATGGTATCAGAGGAATTGCAAACAACTGGATTGCTTCATGCCTAACCAGTCGGATGCAGAGAGTCAGCATGAAATACACAGATAGACAAACCAACTCAATAACCGAAATCCTATCAAGTAATAAAACTGTAAAGCAAGGTGTACCATAGGCTCAGTATTGGGACCTCTACTTTTCCTCCTGTATATTAATGACTTGAGCCAGAATGTAGATGCACACAAAACAATAACATTTGCTGATGACACAACTGTACTACTCAAAGGGGAGAATACAGAGGCTGTGCAAAAAACTGTGAACTTGACCACTGAACAACTCAGCAACTGGGCTAAAATCAACAGATTAACTGTCAACACCAAAAAGACAGCTTCCATGAATTTTCACAACACAAAATGCAAATTCTCTCAGCCACTTGTCACTGTAAATAACCAGCCAATAGATACTGACACTGTTTTCAAATTCCTTAGTCTGGGATTCAACATAACCTGAAATGGAATACACATACAGGATAGGTAAATGCCAGAATTAGTACTGGCTGTTATGCATTGAGTGTTCTGAAATCATGTGCCAGCCTGAAAACATTAACCAGCACATACTGTGCTTACACACAAGCCCACCTAAAATATGGTGTGATATTCTGGGGAAATTCTCCAACTGCCCTGAGCACATTCAAAATACAGAAGAGAGCAATGAGGATTATTACTGGGAGCAAACCAAGAGACTCCTGCAAACCCATCTTCAGAAAGTTGGAAATCCTTACTCTGCCTTGCCAATACATTCTCAAGACTCTAAAATTTTTCAGAAACCACATAGTGCCAACTGACTCTAAGAGTCGTAAAAAATAATGAATTACGTAAACACACTAGGAAAAACTCAAATCTGCATGTTTTATGTACAAAGAGTCAACTGTGTAAAAAAGGAGCTTTCCACATGGGCCTCCAACTGTTCAACAATTTTTCCACTAGTATTAAGTCCATTGAAAAAAATATAAAATTTAGCGAAGCCATGAAGTCATATTTGTTGTGTCACTGTTTTTACTCTATAAATGAATACTTAGAACAGTAATCTTGCTGTTTGTGTTAAATTCAAAACATTGAGCAATTGGAGTGAAGTAAACTTAACCAATCTTTACAATATAATCATTAGGATACTATATGTTAATATATTTTAACAGTGTTAACTGGTATTTTCTGGCATCTGCGACACACTGTGTTCCATCAGATCACATGGAATAAATAAATAAATAAACCTTATTAAGCTCACCAGAGAAATTCAGTGTTGATATAATTTGCTTCAGTGTAGCATGATCTAGAATACTTTTTACTTTAAATGAATTTTGTGTTGAAGAACGTTTTGACCGACTCAGCAGTGGCAGTGTGTATTCAAATTCTGGTAAAGGAATGTCATCAGGCCCAAAATCCTGAAAATAAATTCACATTTCAATCAGTGTAAACTATTACCTCATGAAAACATAACATGCATTTAGAATTTAAAAAATCAATACATCAATTTAAAATGATTATCATAGTTCTATGCATGTGCACAGTGAAGATTACTAACTTAAGAAATATTTTCTATTTGTGTGATGCTTAAACAAAAATAGTTTACTGATTACAACTATAGCTTAAATATAAGCTCATCTTAAGACCACTGTGAACTAATAACACAAAGTATTACTACAGACACTAACATCAAAAAATGTAACACTGTCAGTCTTTTTTTAGTTGAGACTCCTCAAGAGGAAAGAATGTAAAATTAAGTGAAGGATTTTGTTACTTGCAATTACTTAGCTAGGATGTTCCATAGCAGATAGCAGGGTATGTGAAAAGGCAACAGATGATTGGACAGAAACCATTTGGGAATGGAGTATGCAAATGGTTGGAAGTCACTTGGATGTAAAAAGGTAAATAGAATCACATGTATTTAGTAGGTTTTTCCAGAGATAGTTAAATCCACCAGAAATGAGTAATCAAACAATGGAAAATCCAGGATGGAATGTAACAATATTATGAAAATGAAAGTTGCCACTTACCATATAGTGGAGATGCTGAGTCGCAGGTAGGCACAACAAAAAGACTGTCACAATAAAAGCTTTTGGCCAACAAGGCCTTTGTCAGAATAAAACACACACACGACACGCAAATGCGAACACAATGTGTGTGTGTCTCCATAAATATGTATTCGACAAAGGCCTTGTTGGCCTAAAGCCTATATTGTGACAGTCTTTTTGTTGTGCGTATCTGCAACTCAGAAAGGAGTGAGTAGTACAAGATGAAAAGTTTGCACTACAAATTGCCTCAAATGCACCTCCAATTGCCCTTGAAACTGTGTGTACCTAACTCCAGCCTTTTCTGAATTTGTAACTACATAAATAGGATGATGCCTTTATAAGAAATGGAATATGATTCTACCTCCTGCCACATCTCAAAATCTGAAAATAAATGAAGTGGACAAGTATAACACACAGTTAAAAGAAAATGAACCGTAACAGTAACAAAAAAACCGGAATGGGAAAATGAATCTCTAGTTATAGGCGATTCCTTGCTCAAAAATGTGGTAGTGCCCTATTCCACCATAGGCATTCGGCTAGGAATTACGGCGCACCATGTGAACAAACAGTTCAACAACATATTACTTTCAGCAGACTATCGTAGCAAGAATTACAAAGGAATCTTAATATACGTAGGCAGGCATTCTATTAGAAGCAGCATTGAAGAGGACATTGTTAGTGAAACAAAAAACTTTATAATATTTGCAAGTAGTCTGTGCTGAACATCTAGAATGGTAATGAGTGGCATTGTCTACAGAAGATCCATCAGGATCAGTATACATGTGTATTATTAACCGTGATGTAAACAAAAACTATTGCAACTTTAAAAGCTGTGTTTATGAATCTGAATAAGTTCTTACACAATAAATAATTGGGTGAAGACAGTTTATGTTTAAACAGGTTAGGATCCAAGATGCTTACTAAAGTGTTCGCTGACATGTGTATAATTCTAAATAGGGGAAACTTATACAGAAGGGTGGGGCATGATACAGTGTTTAGCAATGGAAACAGTTAGATTAAAAAGCCCCCCAGTAAAAAGTATGCTCAAAACCATAAATAGGAAAGGAAGTATCTACATTATGGACTGGAATATTGATGATCTAAGTGCTGACTTTTCAAACAAAAGTTGTAAAGTTGATGAATTAAAAGTTTTTTTTTCTGAATGTAAAAGTATCAAAGGATTTTTTTCCCCATTGACTTACAGATGATGATATTAAAATTGTTAATAAAAATTGAATGTTTCGAAATAGCTAACAGCTTTCATTGTGTTGAGGCTTCATTCTGATTTAAAAAATGAAATAAGAAATGATTTTAATTATCTGAATAAAGAGCATATTTTTGAAAACCACTATGTTGAGGTAAGGGGCATAAATGTCATAGTAGTTTCTATTTACAAGATACCAGAGAATGCAACAATTGAAACTTTTCTGGTCAAAATTCAGTGCCTGCTCAAAAATCTCATTAAAGAAAGAGGAAAAAAGATTGTAATAGTAGCTGATTTCAATGTTAACATTATAGTGGGTAGCAATGATATGTCCTAATTAGTTGACAGGATAAAAAAAAACTTTGGCGTCAAAGTAAACTTCCCAGAAAGCTCAAGTGTAAATGTACAGCCGATAACCTGTATTGATAATGCTTCAAGATGTTTATATAAATTTTGCTTAGATTTAGGAATCACTAACCACTCTACATTATTCACAAAACTCAAAGGAGTTTAACATAGAAATTTCATGCAGCAATGTCATACAAAAAGGACCACCATGGAAAAAAAAAAATCAGATAGATTTAGTAATCAGTTGAGAGAGATTGAACAGACTTTTGACAGCTATATCTCAAATAGTAATAACTGTGAAAAATTTTTAAGTAGCGTTCTTGAAATATTCAATGAAACCTTTCCACTTAGAATTATGTGCAACATATTGAATATTACATGTAAATGGATTCCGAAAGTATAAAAATTTCTTGTGCCAGAGAAAGGCAACTCTGTAGCGAACTGGGATGTAACTGAAATAGGTATTTTATTGAGTATGTCAGATGTTATTAAACTATATTTAGAACAGTTATGGAGGCAGCCAAACAAATGGCAAACATTAAGTTCATTCTACAACATAAAACTGAGAAGAAAGTGTTTTGGTCTGTTGTCAAATGATTGTTAGTCATTATTGTTAGTAGTAATGAAATAGCTAGGATCAAACTAGATTATAAATTTATTGCAAACCCAGTTCAAGTATCTGTGTGCTTAAATGGATTTTTCCATAAATATACGAAAGATAGATGGAGCAGAGTATCAGAGTAAAGTTAATCCCATCTGGGTATCACCAAAAAGCTGAGTATTTCAGATTCTAAAAAAGTTTCAATAAAAAACCATGAAACATGTTATACTATCATTAAAAGACAAAAACTCTGCTGAGTGGGAACAGTTACCAACTAAAGTGATCATAACAGCACCTCCCTTAACTCAAATAAGTAACTAATCTGTTTGACCGGGCTACTTGAAGTATGCAGAAGTTAGACCTCTGTTCAAGAAAGGATTAAACTGTCGTTCTATTTGGCCAGTTCCATCGAAAGTGTTGGAGAAAGTACCTGCAATCCACAATCAAAATTTTATTGTAAAAAGTGAAAAGTGACGTTATTCTAAGTAACTACAATGAATTCCATCAAGGGGGGGGGGGGGTAACTGTGGATGCAATAAATAACCCCCCCCCCCCCCCCCCACACACACACACACACACACATACACGACTATTACCAATGGCAACTTTGGTTAGAATTTCGGTCGAAGGTGCCAATGGTAGCAGTCGTGTAGTCGTGTGGAAGAGGTGTGTGTGTGTGTGTGTGTGTGTGTGTGTGTGTGTGTGTGTGTGTGTGTGTGTGTTTTCTTTGCTGAAGAAGGCTTTGGCAAAAGGTAATCTTTCCATTGTGCCTGCCTCCAGCTCAATGGGTTATCTGTACAGTGAGTAGCAATATGTCCATTTCCAGATGTTACGACCTGGAGTTTCCGTTGTTTGATTTTATCTACAGATTAGATGCAGTGACTTAAATTATACCTGCAGTATAGAAAAAGGGTAACTGTCCTGTTAAGTCAGTAAATTATTATTCTAAATGGAGTACAGTCTCACAAAGTGTGCCTCAAGTGCCATTTTAGGACCAATCCTATTCTTATTCTACGTAAATATATATTCCCCGTCAGTTCTGTTTGTAGTTCAGTTTTAATTGAAACTGCTGAGGGGGAAAAAAAAAAAAAAATTCGAATGCTACTGTGCCTTCGCTTGACCTTGGAAAACTTAAATAGGTGGAAACTGAATATAGAAAGAACCCATATGATATAATTCAAAACCAAACATCCAAATTGAATGTAGCTTAAAATAAAGCAGAAAAATCAATGTATGGAAGAAGTTGTAGTAATGAAATTCCTTGGACTAAATGTGAACAAGAATTTAAGCTGGAATATGTAATTTGACTTAGTATCAAATAAATTTAGTAATTTTGTATTTGCAGTTCAAATACTAGCAAGGGCTACTGATGTGAGTACACAAACAACAGCGTATCAGTTATTTTGAATGTGTCATTAGGTATGGTACAGTATCTACACAACGGTGGAAAAACTGGTAGAAGCAGACCTTGGAGAAGATCAATTTGGATTCCGGAGAAATGTAGGAACACACAAGGCAATAGTGACCTACAACTTATACTAGAAGATAGGTTAAGGAAAGACAAACCTACATTTGTAGACTTAGAGAAAGCTTTTGACAATGTTGACTGGAATACTCTCTTTCAAATTCTGAAGGTAACCAGGGGTAAAATACAGCAGGGAGCAAAAGGCTCTGTACAATTTTTACAGAAACCTGACAGCAGTTATAAGAGTCGAGTGGCAGGAAAGGGAAACAATGGTTGAGAAGGTAGTGAGGCAGGGTTGTAGCCTATCCCGATGTTATTCGATCTATACAATGAACAAGCAGTAAAGGAAACAAAAGAAAAATTTGGAATAGAAATTAAAGTTCAGGGAGAAGAAATAAAAACTTTGAGGTTTGCAGATGACATTGTAATTCCGTTAGAGACAGCAGAGGACTTGGAAGAGTAGTTGAACGGAATGGACAGTGGTTTGAAAGGAGGATATAAGATGAACTTCAACAAAGCAAAACAAGTATATTAGAATGTAGTCGAATTAAAACAGGTGATGCTGAGGGAATCAGATTAGAAACGAGACACTTAAAGTAATAGCTGAGTTTTGCCTTTTGGGTAGCAAAATAACTTATGTTGGCCGAAGTAGAGAGGGTATAAAATATAGAATGGAATTGGCAAGAAAAGCATTTCTAAAGAAAAGAAATTTGTTAACATCGATTATAGATTTTAAGTGTTAGGAAGCCTTTTCTGAAGGTGTTTGTCTGGAGTGTAGCCACGTGTGGAAGTGAACAATGGACAATAAACAATTTTGATAAAAAGAAAAGAAACTTTTGAAATGTTATGCTACAGAAGAATGCTGAAGATTAGATGGGTTGATCAAATAACTAATGAGGAGGTACTTGATAGAATTTGTGAGACAAGGAATTTGCTGCACAATGTGTCCAAAAGAAGGGATTGTTTGGCAGGACATATTCTGAGACATCAAGAGATTACCAGTTTAGCATTCCAGGGAAGTGCGAGTGGTAAAAATAGTAGATGGGAACAAAGAGATGAATTCAGCAAGCAGATGCAGAAAGATGTAGATTGCTGCAGCTATTCGGAGAAGCAGCACCTTGCACAATAGAGATTAGCATGGAGAGCCGCATCAAACCAGTCTTCTGGCTGAAGACAACAACAACAACATCATGGTATAGTTTTGTGGGAAAGTTCAAATATGATGTCTCAAATACTGAAGCTGCAGAAGAAAACTGTCAGATATGTGTTATCTCACAGCAAAAAGAATCTTGCCTCCCATTATGTCTGAAACTGCAAATCCCAACTGTTCTCTTCCTGTATATTTACTGCATTATAATCTTGTTACACAGCAAACAAAAATTATTTGAGCAGAATCATTTTAGCCTTACGTACATCAGAAACAAAGATAATTTTAAGCTGCTCCACAATATATGGGAATGAAAATAAATAATAAATTAATAAGGAAGAACATTCTTAATATTAAGAAAGATACTTTAAAAATAAGTCTGCAGCAGATTCCATGAGCAGAAATGCTAGTATTTGATAGAATAATTCACGGACGGTGAAATGATTATTTGAGGTAGGGGTAACTTTATACTGGGGTTCAAATGGGAGAGCAATGTGTAAAATATGACTTTAAGCAAGTCAAGGTAACTTAGCCTCTCCTGCTCAGATCCATCTCTCACCTCCAAGATGGTGAACCCCTGGAAGCAAAGCAACCCTGCGGAGGATTGGGTGCCCAACTCCAGTGGAGAACAGGGTCTGGGCGGACGAGAAAAGGAAAAATGTCCTCTGAAGAATAGGATGTTGTGCTGTGGGCTAATAACAAATACCCGGGAAAAAAGTCTTATGAAAGCTGAAAGAAATGTAATCAGCCAGACCTTAAGGCAAAGATATGGCAACGTGACAAAGAATACAAGAACTGGATCCTGGCATGTACAGGTGTTATGTATAGAATTGGAGTCCTTGGAAGCCTAATTGGAATAGTGAAAACCTATGTGGTGGATGTCATGGCCTTGCAAGAGATGAGACAGACTGGACAGGGTACATTCCAGAAACAGAAGTGTACTACAGTGGCGACAACGGGAAACACACATTGGTGTGACAGTTACAGTTCAATCAAATCATTGAAAAACTAGTGATAGAGTGTGAAGCAATAAGTCCAAGAATATGTTATGATTCCTTAACTACAGTTTCTTAAATGCACATGCCCTTGCTGACTAGAAGGATACTTTCTATGAGGACTTGGACCCAGCTTATCGACAGTGTCTTAAAAAAACAGCATAAAGATGGTGATAGAATGTATGAATGTTAAGATAGAGCAAGAGTGGGTATTCTCCCCAGTCGTTGGTAAATACAACCTCCAGAAAGAGTAAGAACGGTGGACTCCACCTGATGAATTCTGCAGCATCCTTAAAATGACAGATTCAAGCGCATGGTTCCGGCAGGAGAATATTCTTAAAATGGCTTGGGTGTCAGGAGATGACAATACCAGGAACTAAATTGATCATATATTAATAGATACCAGACATATCTCTAATGCATTGAACTACTGTAGATCTGGAGGTGCTAATATGGACTCCAATCATTACCTCTTCATAGCAAAAATAAGAGGGAGTATTTCAGTTGCACAAAGTTAAAGAAGAAATGCAAAATAAGTACATCATCTCATAATTTAAGGACCTAAGGAAAGCTTAACACTTAGCTGTTAATTTGGAAAATAGATTGTGACAGGAATCCTCCAGAACTGTATGCATAATATAAACATCACTGGAATAAAGCCAGAAATGAAATACAGACTGCTACAAAGGAAGTGATTGGTCGTATTTGAAGTGTGGATGCATAATCTATGGGCTACTAATGAAGCACGAGTGTGGCATAGGTGATATAATTTTGAACTTCACAGATTATATTAAGATCTCAAAATAATAACATTCATTAAAATAAACGACCTGAAATGGGTCAACCATGTCTTTTGCATGGAACCCAATAAAAAATTGTGCTGCCAGTGGGATGAACAACCAAGGGAAGATCAAGACTTCGGCACTTGAATGACATATAAGCAAATCTAAAAATTACTGGTGTCGGAGGATGACAATGCTGGGCAGGAATGAATGGAACAATGTCCTAGAGCAAGCCGAGGCCCATCATGGACTTTAGAGCCTGAAAGAAGTAGGTAACTTAGTATTATACTAGTTTATTTATTTTTTTAATATATACAACAGAATTAATTATTGACATCCTGGTATTAGTTTAGTTGTTTTACATTTAAGATGTTGTAATACAATTTTTTGACCTGTCTCCTGTAACTTAACGCTCCAAGTTGGTTGTTGCAAAGAGAGGAATTGTACAGAGGGAGAGGATTCTGTTCTTCTTGTGCCATGGTGATCTTTACAGAGCGTGTACGACTGTTTGAGAGTAGACACAGTGTATCCTCAGATGTTCATGTAATACATCTCCGCAGTTTAACCAAAAAAATGTGTACACCCTCTATTTACTTTTGCCCATAACTCACTAGAAAATCATGAGAATCTAATTGTCATAAACTTTGGTTCCCTTTTCAGTTAAAATGTCAAAGGCACCCAATTCATAGGCACGATACAGTGTGTATTATTAGTTAGTTTGGAAATAAGGGAAATTGGCATCACTGTGAGATGAGGCCTAACACTTGCAGATTTGTGTGTGTATAACTGTTGTCCTTATGTCAGCATTTTTATTGTATTTTCTGCTGTTGGTATGGATGATGATACGAACAGTTCAGCTAAATGTGAACATCAAATGTTATCATTCTTGGAGATCTATCTCCACATACACTGAGGTGACAAAAGTCATGGGGTACCCATTAATATCATGTCAGACCTTCTGCGGGTGTAGTGCAGCAACTTGATGTGGCATGGCCTCAAAAAGTCTTTGAAAGCCCTTGCAGATATATTGAGCCATACTGCCATCCATAGTTGCGAAAGTATTGCTGGTGCAGGTTTTTGTGTATGAACTGACGTCTCAATTATGTCCCATAAATGTTTGGTGGTATTCATGCTGGCCAATCTGGGTGGCCAAATCATTTGCTTGAATTGTCCAGAATGTTCTGCAAACCAACTGCAAACAATTGTGGCTGGCTGACCTGATGCGTTATCATCCATAAAACATACATCGTCATTTGGGAGCATGGAGTCCATGAATGGCTGCAGAAATAACCATTTCCAGCCAATGATCAGTTCAGTTCGACCAGAGGAGCCAGTCCATTCCATTTAAACACAGCCCACACCATTATGGAGCCACCACCAGCTTGCACAGTGCCTTGTGGATAACTTGGGTCCATGGCTTTTTTGGGTCGGTGCCACATGCGAACCCTACATTAAGCTCTTACCAGCTGAAATCGGGAATCATCTGACCAGGCCACAGTTTTCCAGTCATCTAGGATTCACATGATATGATCATGAGCCTAGGAGAGACTCTACAAGTGACGCCTTGCTATTATCAAAGGCGCTTGCATTAGTCGTCTGCTGCCATAGCCCATTAAAATCAAATATCACCTACTGTCCTAATGGATATCTTCATCATATGTCCCACATTGATTTCTGCAGTTATTTCAAGCAGTGTCACTTGTAAAAGTTCCGAAATGGAAAATCCCATGCATCTAGCTGTCTACCATTCTGCATTCAAAGTATGTTAATTCCTGTTGTGCAGCCATAATCACATCAGAAACCTTTTCATGTGAATCATTTGAGTACAGTTGACAGCTCCACCAATGCACTGCCCTTTTATTCCTTGTGTACAAGACACTACCACCGTCTGTTTATGTACATATCATTATCCCATCACTTTTGTCACCTCAGTGTATGTGAGAGAAAATCAATGGTATAAATGCATTTAACAGGATTAGTAGTGGTGGATGAGGGTCAGTACTGTCTAGAATAAGGTTAACAATTACCAAAAGCTGATTATTCAGTTTACACAACAGCTGAAGTTGAAATGCAGATGTAGTCTTGTGATTTTTTTCACTGAATTTGTTTCTGGCCATTTGCAACTGTATCAAAATAGAGGAAAAAAACTTATGAAGTACACTGATTCTCCGCTGAAAGATGAACTGACAACTAAAGCAGTATTCGCATAAGGAGAAAAGAATTGTACCATACAGTGAATACAAAATATCTGCAAATTATTTCTGCAAATTAATTCTGACTCTTGAAACTGTACTGCTGCCAAGGCAAAATACGCATTATTTTGTCAGAGACTAAGCCTGTGGGTTAGATGCTATGAAAAATATTTGTTTATGCCGGTAGAATGTGTGCTGACCTTCCTGCCACCCATAATATGTGTAAAAGAAAGCCTGTGGCTATAGCTAGAGTTGAGTGAAATATGTTTGGCTGTCAAGAGAGCAAAATTCTGCCGATAGACCGTCCATAAAACCCAAATAAAATTTACTCATTTGCAAAGGCTATTAGTGGCACTGAAGTTAGTGTCCAGTCACACAAAGGTAAGACAGAAACTGAAATTGAAGATTGGAAAGCAAAAGCAGAAATGATTAACTTCACTTTCAAATGTTCCTTTACAAAGAAAAACTGAAAAGTATTGTCCCAGTTAAATCTCGTACCACTGACAGGATTTTTTGGAATTGTTAACAGAGACCGCTAAAGCACAGTTAGTATAAATAATATTAATAATAATGCATGTAGCTAGTCCAGAAGCTCCACCTGTGGGGAGCCTGGCCACCTGGTGCAAGTCCTTTTAGTTGATGATAAAGACAACACAATACACAGTCCCCGAGGGGAGAACATCTCCAACCCAGCCAGGAATTGAACTCGTGCCCTACGCATGCATTTTGTTACGCTGATCAGTCAGCTATGGATGTGTACACAATTATTATTAATCAGCAGAAATGATAGTTTATTGTCAGTATAGTTTGTAGTTTGGTTTCCAATAATTCCTTCTCTTCTGTTCCTGTATAACTTGACTCATTTGATTAAAGTTTTTTTTTTGTGATTGTTACCTTCTGAATTGCCTGAGAATTCAGTTCTCACATTACAAGAAAAGAAAACCTTTCAGAAAGACATCAACAGTATGCTGCTTTGCTTCCTGAAAGCCTGTCCTGCGTGCATTTACATCAGTCATTTATATTTGTGTACCTTGTCATTTATTTTTCTGATGCAAACTATGAATTCTTCAGTCCGTTCACCATTGTTTTGTATAATACTATTTACTAGGTCCATAAAGTACTGACTCATGTTTTTAGAGTGATAGTGGTCTTGGAGCCCTTCCTTTAACTCGTGGAAATTGCAATCATTTGACAGTTTCTAATGCGAAATAATGAATGTCCAAAAATTGCATTCCAGCCAATGTTTAGTCATATGGAAAGATGTTTACTCTCCTCACTGTCCTTACACCAGTTTTGGAATATCGAAAGTCATAGGAATAATCTCCAATTTTTTCAGAGAAAGTGGAAGCAAATTAGGGTGCTTCCATTCCTAAAGTTAAGATTATAGAATGTTCCTTTTGAGACTTGCACTCAGCTTTTCTAGCTTATTCTACTGGACTAAGTTATCACTACATATTGTGTAACCTCATAAAATAAGGACTGAATTCCATCTTCAGTAGAAATCCACGTAGCTGCAGCTTAGTCTGACACTCTTGCTGGAACTGAAAATTGTAAACTGTGGTAGGAGATTATAATAAAACAAGCACTGGTGTGATGGGCTTCAGTGGTTACTTGTAGCATTGTTGTAGATCTCATGGTTTGTGGTATTCTTCTGCTGGCTGTGTAATGGCCTTATTCATTGTCTATAGCTAACTTAACATGGGTCATTTGAGCCAATATATTGGGATCATAGGTTGGTAATTCCAAACCAAACTTAAGTTACGCATCTCCTACTACAACTTGCTTCAACCTACTCACTTTCTCGATGTTAGCGAGGGAGAGGTAGTTTTAAGACCATTCAGACAATATACCAGATTGTGTTCAATCGTTGTTTGTTTAGTTCCTTACTCTCATGTGACAACCACAAAGCTGCTAGAATATCTGAAGGGTGCAAGCAGACAGTATGTGTATAAGAAGTACACAAGTGGGAATGTCTCCACCATATATTAGATTTCCTTCAACTGTGTACCTACCCTCAATTTACAAAACTTTTTCAACAGTTACCTATTTCTTTCACACTTCTGTTTTGTTCATTCCATTCCTCAGGGTACTTCTTCAGTTGTATCTCATATTTCTTTCACACTTCTGTTTTGTTCCTTCCATTCCTCAGGGTACTTCTCGAGTTGTATCTCATATGTTATGCTCATTGCATAATTTTATTTTAGTTCTTTCCTTTGTGTTTCTCTGTTGTCTGTTTTTTACTATATCTTTTTCAACAACGAATTTCCATACCTTTCCTTTTCTCCATGTCGCTTCTCATTTCTCGCCTTGTTCTTTCCCAGTAAGTAAAACCATTTGGTCTTGCATTGCTGTTTCACATAGCGTAACTGTTATAATTGGCTATTGTCTTATGATTAAACACAGGAAAATGCTAATATTTTACAATTATTACTTCTAAATGTTATGTGAAATACTTACTTGTAAGTAGTAGGTAAGTCCTGGTAGAATGTTTAGCTTTTGTGATTAAAAGGACCACTAATCAAAAAGCAGAAGTGTTAAGTCATCAACAAACACAAAAAGAAAGAAAACTTGTTAGCTTTCGGAACAAGTTTGTCATGGGGGGTTGTGTTTGGTAAGGTGCATGGGGGGGGGGGGGGGGGGGGGGGAGATGAGAGAGAGAGAGAGAGGTTGGGGCAGGAGGCAGGGAGAGGGACCGTGAGTGGGTCACTTGTGGCTTGGAACGGGGCAGTTGGTTTGCTGGCTAGGAATGCGGGAAGGAGGGGTGTAGGTACAGGGGCTAGGCATGTGATGCATGATTGTCTGTCAGAGTAACTGCAGAGTGGAGGCTATGGGGACAGTTGGTTATCAAAGCTTGAGACCAAGACAATTATGTGAATCAAGCATATGTTGCAAGGATGACTTCCATCTGCATAGTCCAAAGAAGCTAGTGGTGGAGTGTTGTGGAGTGGACATTGAAATTGAGCATGCTGTGCTAAGTTGCATGTTGTGCCACTGGATGGTCTACTTTGTTTTTGGCAATAGTTTGGTGGTGGCCATTCATCCTGGTGGACAGTTGGTTGGTAACCATACCGACATAAAAAGGTATGCAGCGTTTGCAACAGAGTTGGTATATGAAGTTGCAGCTTTCACAGATGGCTTTGTCTCTGATGGGGTAGGACAGGCCTGTGACAATTGGAACAATTAGTGCTGTACAGGTGGATTGGGCAGGTCTTGCAGAAGTATGATCCCTGTGGTGAGGGGTTGGGTGTGGGTGTGTCATAGGATGTAGGTTGGGAGGACGACAGAACACCACCTTGGAAGGGGTGGGGAGAATGTTGAGTAGGATGTTCCTCCTTTCAGGGCATGATGAGAGATAATCAGAGACCTGCTGAAGGATATGTTTAAGTTTTTCAAGTGCATGGTGATATTGGGTGACGGGGCAGGGGAGGGGTACCACTTTGTAACTCATTCTTGGGGATGGTGTGAGGTTTGGGGTTATGTGAGTATATGGCATGGGAAATCTGGTTGTGAACTAGGTCTGGAAACACCTCTTCATGGCCAGGACCACTGCTACTCTGTCCGCAAGATACTGTTACTGTGCAGTCCATAATACATACACCAGATTTACAAAAGTGAAAATGAAACTTGCTCTTCATAATCTGGAGGAACATTCCAGACACCTCCGTCATAAATTGTCCAACCTGTTGACATCCTACTACTGCCTTGGGACACCACTGTCCATCAACACCCATCTAATCACCTCTTGGCCACTTTCCAGGAATTACTTATCTCCAACTTAGCCTTGCCATCCTTCCCCATGTCCTCTCCTAATAATACTGACCTTTCAGCAGAAGAAAGAACAACCATATGTAACCTGATAACAGACCTTGCCTAATCACCCTCCCTGCAGACAAAGGCTCCAACTCTGTCATGATGAGTAGCAGTGACTACCTGACAGAAGGCCTACCTTAACTGTCTAACACCTCTACTTGCAAGCCTGCCGTACTGCTCCCATCTCAGAAGTCCAATAGAATCTAGCAGCTACTGAAATCCATATGTCCTTCCCAGGACCTCTCCCTCATGTCCACGTCCCACCTCACCCAAAAATCACTCCACTCACCCACCATCTACAGGTACAAGTTCCCAAAACCCACAAACCTAATGGTACTCGATCCCGCATTGTAGCTCATTCTTGTGCTTCCACTGAATGAATTTCCATTCTTGGTGCCCAACATCTCCAACCAATCACAAGAACCCAGTGTCCCAGTTCAAACACTGTAACTGCCACCTCCCTATACATCATCATCCCTCACTCCCATGACCTTGTTACTATTGAACGCTACCTTGACCAATATCCTTCAAACTTCAAACCCACCAACTTATTCCTTATACTAGTTACCAATGATATCCTGGCTCTCAACTACTTTTCCTTTGAATGAATGGCGGGTGTACTAACAAATCCGCAGCACAGCCATGGGCATCTTCCAACCGATTCATGGGCCATCTAGAAACAACCTTCTAGCTTCCCAAAACTTCCAACCCATAGTCTGGTTCAGTTTCACTGACAATACCTACATGATCTGGACCCAAGGCCAAGACACCCTTTTTCCAATCCTTCACAGCTCAACACCTTCTCTTCTATCTGATTCACCTGGTCCTGTTCAACCCATGCCACCTTCCTGGACATTGATCTACTTCTCTCTGCTGGCTCCATCCACACTCTGTCCATATTAAACCCATTAACAACCAACAGTACCTGCATCTCAACAGCTGCCATCCCTTCCACACCAAAAGTCCCTCCCCAACAGCCTAGATGTCCATGGATGAAGTATCTGTAGTGACGAGCACTCTCTTGCCCAATATGCTGAAGGTCTCACACAGACCTTCACAGACGGGCACACCACCCAAACCTAGTTCACAAACAGATTTCCCGTGCCATATCCTCACACATCCTCAATCCTCGCACCACCCTCAAGAATCAACTACAAAGGAGTGCTCTTCCTTGTCACCCATTATCATCCTGGACTTTAGCAACTATACCACAGCCATCATCAGGGTTTAAATTATCTCTCACCATACTCTGAAATGAGCTCCCCACCTCTCCCAAAGTAGTGTTCTTGTATACCTAAGCTACACAACATCCTAGTCCATCCTTACGCCATTCCCATTCCCAACCCCTTGCCAGAGGGCTTGTATCCCTGCAGTAGATGAAGGTGCAAGACCTCGCCAATCCACCTACCCAGCACTTCCTGCTCCAGTCCTGTCACAAGCTTATCCTACCTCATCAGAGTTCATCCCACTTGTGAAAGCAGCCATAACAAACACCAACTCTGTTGCAACCACTGCACAGCTTTTTGTATGCCCACCAGGATGAATAACCACTACCAAGCTGTTGTCAAGAATAAAGTTAGCCACCTCAACATGCAGCTGAACACAACAGGCTCACTTTCAATGGCTGCTTCACAACCCGAGCCGTCTATATCCTTCCCTCCACCATAATCCTCTCTGAACTGTGCAGACAGGAGTTATCCTTGCAACATATACTTAGGTAGTTTTAAGACCATTCAGACAATATACCAGATTGTGTTCAATCGTTGTTTGTTTAGTTCCTTACTCTCATGTGACAACCACAAAGCTGCTAGAATATCTGAAGGGTGCAAGCAGACAGTATGTGTATAAGAAGTACACAAGTGGGAATGTCTCCACCATATATTAGATTTCCTTCAACTGTGTACCTACCCTCAATTTACAAAACTTTTTCAACAGTTACCTATTTCTTTCACACTTCTGTTTTGTTCATTCCATTCCTCAGGGTACTTCTTCAGTTGTATCTCATATTTCTTTCACACTTCTGTTTTGTTCCTTCCATTCCTCAGGGTACTTCTCGAGTTGTATCTCATATGTTATGCTCATTGCATAATTTTATTTTAGTTCTTTCCTTTGTGTTTCTCTGTTGTCTGTTTTTTACTATATCTTTTTCAACAACGAATTTCCATACCTTTCCTTTTCTCCATGTCGCTTCTCATTTCTCGCCTTGTTCTTTCCCAGTAAGTAAAACCATTTGGTCTTGCATTGCTGTTTCACATAGCGTAACTGTTATAATTGGCTATTGTCTTATGATTAAACACAGGAAAATGCTAATATTTTACAATTATTACTTCTAAATGTTATGTGAAATACTTACTTGTAAGTAGTAGGTAAGTCCTGGTAGAATGTTTAGCTTTTGTGATTAAAAGGACCACTAATCAAAAAGCAGAAGTGTTAAGTCATCAACAAACACAAAAAGAAAGAAAACTTGTTAGCTTTCGGAACAAGTTTGTCATGGGGGGTTGTGTTTGGTAAGGTGCATGGGGGGGGGGGGGGGGGGAGATGAGAGAGAGAGAGAGAGGTTGGGGCAGGAGGCAGGGAGAGGGACCGTGAGTGGGTCACTTGTGGCTTGGAACGGGGCAGTTGGTTTGCTGGCTAGGAATGCGGGAAGGAGGGGTGTAGGTACAGGGGCTAGGCATGTGATGCATGATTGTCTGTCAGAGTAACTGCAGAGTGGAGGCTATGGGGACAGTTGGTTATCAAAGCTTGAGACCAAGACAATTATGTGAATCAAGCATATGTTGCAAGGATGACTTCCATCTGCATAGTCCAAAGAAGCTAGTGGTGGAGTGTTGTGGAGTGGACATTGAAATTGAGCATGCTGTGCTAAGTTGCATGTTGTGCCACTGGATGGTCTACTTTGTTTTTGGCAATAGTTTGGTGGTGGCCATTCATCCTGGTGGACAGTTGGTTGGTAACCATACCGACATAAAAAGGTATGCAGCGTTTGCAACAGAGTTGGTATATGAAGTTGCAGCTTTCACAGATGGCTTTGTCTCTGATGGGGTAGGACAGGCCTGTGACAATTGGAACAATTAGTGCTGTACAGGTGGATTGGGCAGGTCTTGCAGAAGTATGATCCCTGTGGTGAGGGGTTGGGTGTGGGTGTGTCATAGGATGTAGGTTGGGAGGACGACAGAACACCACCTTGGAAGGGGTGGGGAGAATGTTGAGTAGGATGTTCCTCCTTTCAGGGCATGATGAGAGATAATCAGAGACCTGCTGAAGGATATGTTTAAGTTTTTCAAGTGCATGGTGATATTGGGTGACGGGGCAGGGGAGGGGTACCACTTTGTAACTCATTCTTGGGGATGGTGTGAGGTTTGGGGTTATGTGAGTATATGGCATGGGAAATCTGGTTGTGAACTAGGTCTGGAAACACCTCTTCATGGCCAGGACCACTGCTACTCTGTCCGCAAGATACTGTTACTGTGCAGTCCATAATACATACACCAGATTTACAAAAGTGAAAATGAAACTTGCTCTTCATAATCTGGAGGAACATTCCAGACACCTCCGTCATAAATTGTCCAACCTGTTGACATCCTACTACTGCCTTGGGACACCACTGTCCATCAACACCCATCTAATCACCTCTTGGCCACTTTCCAGGAATTACTTATCTCCAACTTAGCCTTGCCATCCTTCCCCATGTCCTCTCCTAATAATACTGACCTTTCAGCAGAAGAAAGAACAACCATATGTAACCTGATAACAGACCTTGCCTAATCACCCTCCCTGCAGACAAAGGCTCCAACTCTGTCATGATGAGTAGCAGTGACTACCTGACAGAAGGCCTACCTTAACTGTCTAACACCTCTACTTGCAAGCCTGCCGTACTGCTCCCATCTCAGAAGTCCAATAGAATCTAGCAGCTACTGAAATCCATATGTCCTTCCCAGGACCTCTCCCTCATGTCCACGTCCCACCTCACCCAAAAATCACTCCACTCACCCACCATCTACAGGTACAAGTTCCCAAAACCCACAAACCTAATGGTACTCGATCCCGCATTGTAGCTCATTCTTGTGCTTCCACTGAATGAATTTCCATTCTTGGTGCCCAACATCTCCAACCAATCACAAGAACCCAGTGTCCCAGTTCAAACACTGTAACTGCCACCTCCCTATACATCATCATCCCTCACTCCCATGACCTTGTTACTATTGAACGCTACCTTGACCAATATCCTTCAAACTTCAAACCCACCAACTTATTCCTTATACTAGTTACCAATGATATCCTGGCTCTCAACTACTTTTCCTTTGAATGAATGGCGGGTGTACTAACAAATCCGCAGCACAGCCATGGGCATCTTCCAACCGATTCATGGGCCATCTAGAAACAACCTTCTAGCTTCCCAAAACTTCCAACCCATAGTCTGGTTCAGTTTCACTGACAATACCTACATGATCTGGACCCAAGGCCAAGACACCCTTTTTCCAATCCTTCACAGCTCAACACCTTCTCTTCTATCTGATTCACCTGGTCCTGTTCAACCCATGCCACCTTCCTGGACATTGATCTACTTCTCTCTGCTGGCTCCATCCACACTCTGTCCATATTAAACCCATTAACAACCAACAGTACCTGCATCTCAACAGCTGCCATCCCTTCCACACCAAAAGTCCCTCCCCAACAGCCTAGATGTCCATGGATGAAGTATCTGTAGTGACGAGCACTCTCTTGCCCAATATGCTGAAGGTCTCACACAGACCTTCACAGACGGGCACACCACCCAAACCTAGTTCACAAACAGATTTCCCGTGCCATATCCTCACACATCCTCAATCCTCGCACCACCCTCAAGAATCAACTACAAAGGAGTGCTCTTCCTTGTCACCCATTATCATCCTGGACTTTAGCAACTATACCACAGCCATCATCAGGGTTTAAATTATCTCTCACCATACTCTGAAATGAGCTCCCCACCTCTCCCAAAGTAGTGTTCTTGTATACCTAAGCTACACAACATCCTAGTCCATCCTTACGCCATTCCCATTCCCAACCCCTTGCCAGAGGGCTTGTATCCCTGCAGTAGATGAAGGTGCAAGACCTCGCCAATCCACCTACCCAGCACTTCCTGCTCCAGTCCTGTCACAAGCTTATCCTACCTCATCAGAGTTCATCCCACTTGTGAAAGCAGCCATAACAAACACCAACTCTGTTGCAACCACTGCACAGCTTTTTGTATGCCCACCAGGATGAATAACCACTACCAAGCTGTTGTCAAGAATAAAGTTAGCCACCTCAACATGCAGCTGAACACAACAGGCTCACTTTCAATGGCTGCTTCACAACCCGAGCCGTCTATATCCTTCCCTCCACCATAATCCTCTCTGAACTGTGCAGACAGGAGTTATCCTTGCAACACATACTTCGGTCACGTAATCGTCCTGTCCTCAGTCTCCATTAACTCACTGTCCCCACACCCTCCACACAACAGTTTCCAATTGGTTCATCCTTTCACCCCTCCCAATCCTCATCTCCTTCAGTGTGTGCTACTCCCCACTGGCTACGACAACCGTGCATTGCATGCCTAGCCTGTGTACGTGCCACCTGTGTGTCCTCCATTCCTAGACTCAAACTGCCTGCCTCCCTCTGAGCCACTAGTCACCCAACCTGAATCCTTCTCTGCCTCCTGCCTCTCTCTACCTCAATCCACCCATCCTGACGCAACCACCACCAAAATGCAGCATTGGCACATTTCGTCCACTGCATACGGAAATCAGTGTGAGTGTGTTTGTGTGTGTGTGACTCTGAAAGCTAGCAAGTTTTCTTTCTTTTTGTGTATGCCTCTCAACGACTCAATGCTTTTGCTGTTTGGTGAGTGAGCTCCTTTAATCCATAAGTATTTACTAATAAGTAGCTAATTTATATATTTTTTTTAAATTACTGAATAGCTTTTGTAAAAGTTAATCACAAGCACTAACCAGGCATCGCCCACTAACGCAGAATGCTTTTCTTTCTGTTGCCCCTCGTGCACAGTCAGTCCCAAAAGGAAACCATCCATCTTCACCATTAACTAGGTAGAACCTGTGACTGACTTGGTCATCTTGGCAGGCAACACGGCATGGACGGTCCATGTCATCTGGAAGATAGTATTGTTCATCAAAACATTTAAGAATTGGCACATGAAATTAAAAATTAATGAATCAGCTTCTAAAACTAACATAATTTGAAATTAAAAGACCAGGAATATCACATAATTCAAGTATTTGTGGACACTGTCTCCATAATCAGAAGTAGCTAAATAGTTGGTAAGTATTTGTGGACACTGTCTCCATAATAACCAGTAGCTAAACAGTTGGTCTAAAAGTGTTTGTAGGTATTTTTGTGATGCTTCATTTGATGCAACTGAGTTAGTAGACTGCAAAGGTTTCTTGGGTAGTACACTGTAACAATGTGCATTTTCTAAGAACGTTGGTGAGATATGCTGTTGTAGAAAATTGTTGGAGATATCAAGGAAGTAAATGTTTTATCAAAATCAAAACCTCGGTTTTTATATAGGGGGCAGGTGTCATGCAATTATCTTGGAAACAGCTGTTTTTCATTATGTTTAATCCTCTCTTTGCTTTTGACCACATTTGCTCAACATTGAACTACTGGCATATGGGGAACTCCCATTGGGTTTCAACATTTCGAGTCACAAACTACCTGTATTGAAGATTACTACAGCTGTGTGCTAGCAGATAGTAGCTGTTTGTGACCTGTTGTGTTCAATGATTTACCAAGTTTCTTATTTTCAGTCACAGAATTTAGAACTTACATGCATGATATACAGAGTTCTTTGTGCCAGTGTCTCCCATGCTTCAATGTCAAAAATCTGCAATGAGCAAATAATTTGTGTCGAGTTATTGGCTCTAAATAAAGCCTATAGGATTTCATCAGCTCTTGTTGCACGCCTACTCATAATCATTCCAGCTATTAGTTAAGAATTTGCATAAATGATTATAGAACTAAAAAGGGTGGCTGTATACATAAATGGGTTATTACAATGCAGGCATAGAAAATGGTTCCATTATCTTCCACATTTTATAAACCAACTACGTATTTTGTACATGAAATTACTGTCATACAGGGTGTGTAAATAAAGTTTCAAGACTGATTTTTTCCTGAGTAGTGGTGCACAAGCAGATTCGTATCACCACCTGTGACAGGTTGTGGGGGATGTTGGCTAAGCGAGTCAAGCCTCGGCATTCACCGGCGGAACACTGGATTGAAAACATCACGAGTGCAGGGAGTGTCTGTTTCAAAATGTCGTCGAGAAATCAGAGCATCCAAAATGCAGCTCCTCATGGAGCAGTGGTGTTCGATCAAACTTTATGTAAAACTGAAGATCAGTATGGAAACGTTCGAAATGATTCAAGAGGCCTATAAAGAATTCACCATGTCACGTTCCGTGGTTTTCATGTGGCACAAGAGGTTCAAAGATGGCCACAAAGACTTGGAGGATGATGAACGCTCTGCAAGACCTTCAACGAGCACAACTGATGAAAATCTGGCCAAAGTGCATCAAGTTTTAAACAGTGACTGACTTCTCGGCATCAGAATGATTGCAGATGCAAGTGGGTTTGAATCAAAAAACTGTGTTTCAGCTAATGACAGAAGATCTAATGATGAGAAAAGTGTGCACGAAACTTGTCCCTAAAGTGCTCTCGGATGAAAAAAAGGAGCAGCACCTGGCTGTTTCGCAAGAAATGCTTCAACATTTACAAACTGAACCTGATTTTTTGGACAAAGTGGTCACTGGCGATGGGACCTGGGACTTTGAATACGATATAGAGTCGAAGAGGCAAAGCTCAGAGTGGCACACTTCCGCATCACCAAAGCAGAAGAAAGCCTGCATGACCAAGTCACGTGTGAAAAGCATGCTCATCAATGACGCAAAAGGAATGATACAAAAAGAGTTTGTGCCTGCTGGACAGACTGTCAGTGGTCAGTATTATGCTGGAGTGGTCCAACATTTGATTGATCAAGTCTGCTGAGTCCACCCGGAGGAGAAAGACGACTGGGTGCTCCACCATGACAATGCGACCGTTCACATCTGCTTTGCTGTCACTGAAGTTTTGACCTGGTTCAATGTGTCAACACTGTCGCAGCCACCCTATTGCCCCAACCTTGGCCCCAGTGACTTCTTTTTGTTCTCCCAGATGAAGAGAGACCTGAAATGGAAGCAATTTAACAGCGTTGCAGCGGTCCAAAAGGGTTCGGAAGAGCATTCCGGTTAACGAGTTCCAGGGAGCTTACCATAATTGGAAATCTCGTTGTCAGTGGTGTGTAGATTCGCAAGGCACCTATTTTGAAGAATTTCAGTCCAATGTTCAATAAATTTTGTGTTCTGAGACCAGTCTTGAAAAATTATTTACACACCCTGTAACACATAGCCCATTCAAATTAGCAAAATTTAACCTAGCCATTTTTCAGGAACACAATATGTTATACGTCGCTCTTTATAAAGTCAGCCCTAGTCCAAAACCTTCAGTCTGTGCTCCGAAACCTCACAGGCAGTACCTGTGTGAAAGTTTGCAGTCAGTAACCACGCAAGTAAGACTTATGCAACATGTTCTGGGTGAGATAGAAAACAAGTAATATATCTATTGGTATCCCCAGTAATATTACAAAGTTGGTGCCTATAAAGTATTCAGTTAACATCTTCAGGTAAGTCTGTCACTAACACTTGCATGGTCATTATATCCATGTGACTCAGCATGTGAATTACTACATGTGACTTACGTTATCTTTCATGTACTCCTCTTTCGACACTATTCGTGAAATACAGTCCCTTTAGGCATTCTACTCATTGTATAGTTGTTATTTAATTAGGTGTTTATCGGGGACCAAACATGTGCACTGTTTTGCATAAAGCCAAGCCACTAGGAAAATGTAATTAGTCTGTTTGCAAGTTATTTATCGAGGACATAATGTGTGCACTGTTTTTCATAAAATAAAGGCATTGTTGTGACACAATAACATTGGAACTGGGTAGTGAGAGTATTCTGTAGTTTTGTTGTTTATGTCACCGTGATGAAAGGATGAGAATTGGAGAAATTCATTGGGGATTTTATAGAGGCAATAGAATGGAAACAGTAAGATTTATTTAAGAGGTTTGTGGTTTACCTTATTAAAGCAATTCCTGAAAATGGGTTTACAGTTCAGTGAAGTTTCTGCAAGGAGACACCAATGTATTATTTATTTTGCAGGTAGGAACCATTCCAGCCGGGCATAGTTTCAGATTCAAAAATAATCTACAATATTTTAGCAATGGATAAGAGTTACATTTGTCAAAGACCAAGGCAACAGATAATACTGAAGCTATAGATAGATCTTGCAGCACCAGAACCCCCCAGCTATACCCGGTATATGCAGGTAGATAAAGCAGCACATATCGTACCTTCGCTCACGAAAAATAGTATTACTTCATCCATTGTTTGTGGTGCTGACAGATCAGTTCAGTGACACTCAGATCGCAAAAAAGAGAGAGAGAGGGAGAGAGAGAAGAAAGAAAGAGCTCTTACCTGTAGTAGTTTAGTGCATGAGGTATGTGGAGTACCCATGTAAAAGGCATTTTGTGTGTGAATTGCAACTTCGGATTTTATGAGTTTTCTTTGCGGTGTCATGTATATGACTGTGGTAGACATGTAGAGTTCATAAGCACGGTGAACTCTAAAAATGAAATTATCAAGTTGCTGAACAGACATTGAAGTTCTTAAAGACCTTGAAAGAGGAAAAGGCAAGATTCAAAAACAAAAACTGCTGTGCTGATGAAAATACAGATATAATGAGAAAACATAACCACAAAACTGCACATGCGCGCATTAAAATGGACTTCAGTAAAACTCCTTTACAATGATGTGAACACATGCAACAGTGATGAGAATTTTATTTTTATGCTAGAATATATACTAGAACAGTCACTGGTTACTTATATTAGCATAATGTGTTTTGGCTGTCATCATCAACTGCATTTACAGTTACTTTTACGTTGTAATTAATATGATGTGAGGTTAGTTTCTTTTGCTGTGTATGCCGGGGAGGTTTGTGTGAGAAAAGGCACCTGTTCAGAAAGTTAGATATGTTACAGTGTGTGCATTATGTAACAAGCAAGAGAATTTTATTCTGCCTGGTGTAAACACTACGCGCATGTGCACAAGCTGCAGTCAGTCATGCACAGTTCGCATTCACAGTTGTCCTCTCGCGTTGCACTAATGGTTGTCAGTTTTCAGCAAACCATCAAACAGAGTTTGCATTCACTCCGCTTCAGCACTAGCAGTAAAGAAAGCTTTCGTCTGCTTGTCTACTTTTGTTTTTGTTGACATGAGTTGCATGTGTGATGGAGGGTCCTGAAGAAAATGTAATGTTGCTGTCAGAAGTATATAGACATCATCTGTGCTTCTGAGATTCAAGAGATCCACAGTACAAATGCCGGAGGAGGGAGAAGAATAATTGGTAGGAACTTGCCGAAGTCCAACTGTGGATGTGAAAAAATTGATAAAATCATTAATTCTTGCATAAGCAGGAGCAGAATAAACAAGCACAAGCTTCGTAATTCTTTTTATTAAAAAGGAAAAGTGCAGTAAATTTCCTTTAAAAGAAACAAGTGTGGATATCTATCTACTATACTGATTAAAATTAAAAATATACAAAAGACCTGATCATTCTTGCTGCCTACATTCATGTGATCTGAATTGTACGGCCAATGTATCACTGTTAATTAAGATATATTTTATGATAAATAAAAATCATTTACCTGGGCTCACGCTCTCTAGATTCTAATAAACTACAGGGTGACACAGAAAAGTGGGAACATTCCACAATCCAATAAAACTAGATGTGATGAAGGAAAGAAATTGCATTCATAGTAATTGCAATCTTACAACTATGCCATTTACGAAACATTGATGGCATTTAACATTTTTTTTTTAAATACGTCCATTAGATGGTGTCGTCTTGTACAAATACATTCGTGAAATCTGCTGTTGAGATTCCTCATTGACCACTGCGACATGTGAGCTTGGGATACTGTGAATTGCATCCCGAATTCTCTGTGTTAAGTTATCCAGGGTTCTTGGTTGAGTCATGTAGACTTTGCTCTTGAGGTAGCCCCACAAGAAAAAACCACAAACAGATAAATCTGGCGATCTAGGGGGCCAGGGAATGTTATCGAACCATGAGATCACACGGTTGCCAAACAATTCTCACACATATTCCATTGATTGCCGTGCAGTGTGTGATGTCGCTCTGCCTGTTGAAACGAGGCTTCTTGAATGTTTGGAAAGTTATTCAATGCAGGTTTAATGAAAACACCTCCATGTAACGATCACCATTGATAGTTATTGTGTTTCCCTGTTCATTTGGGAAAAAATATAGTCTGATAATCCAGTGTGATGAAGCACCACACCATACTGTCACTTTACTAGCATGTAAAGGGCGTTCATGAATGTCATTGAGTTTTGTGTTTGCGCAGAAATGGTAGTTCTGTTTATTCATATAACATGTGAAATGAAAATGTGCCTCATCTGACATCCACAACTTGTTTAGAAATTCATCATCATTGTTTATTTTTGCTATCATTTGTTGACAGAATCCTAATCGTAACCGGTAATCATTGTCCTTCAATTGTTGCACCATCTGTAGTTTGTATGGACGAAATTTTATATCAAGACGAAGAATTCCACGAACACTCTCCCAGGACGTTCCAACCACTGCTTCTTCCTTACGAAATGTATACCGTGGGCTACGCAAGCCAGACTCGCATACAACATCAATGTTCGCTGGAGAACGCACACTTCTTGGTCGTCCTGTTGGTTTCTTCTTGAGGGCAGATACAGTCTCTTCAAAGTTATTAATCCAGTATTTTATCACGTGTTTCGATAGAACAGCATCATGATGTCCTAAATTATAAAAACGTCGAAACTATTTCTGCGCCGCTACCAAACTATCATTGTTTTTACAAAACATTTTTTTGGCTAATGCACACTGTAGTCAGTCCCACTGATCCATGATTATTGAAATGGCGGACTGTTTACTCGCTAATTGTCATGAACCCACAGTGCTGCCACCTGCCCATGGCTGCCACTACTCATTTCAAACATTCCTGTTATTCTGTGTCACTGTCTATATACCAGAGAAGGTATTACTAAGTAGCCCCTGTGACAGGTCATATGTATATTTCATTAATTTTTTCTTCAGTAGGGAGAACTATATCTGTCCTCTGTCTAAATGAACATTGGCTAACAAAAGACTCCATCAAAGCCCTTCATAAATTGGAGAACTATGTTGTAGCGAGTAATTTTTGTACAAGTAATAAAAACTGTGGGTTTCCTGTATACTTATTAAAAATACTTTAGCGTTTAAGGTAAGAGATGAAACTTCCTGACAGATTAAAACTGTGTGCCAGACTGAGACTCAAACTCAGGACCTTTGCCATTTGTGGGTAAGCGCTCTACCAACTGAGCTACCTAAGCAGAACTCATGCCCAGTCCTAACAGCTTTACATCCACCAGTACCTCGTTTCCTACCTTCCAAACTTCCAGGAGTGCGAGTCTTGCAAGCTTTGTGGGAGAGGTTCTGTAATGTTTGGACGGTAGGTGATGAGATAGTGACAGAAGTATAACTGTGAGTACAGGGTGTGAGTTGTGCTTGGATAGCTCAGTTGGTAGAGTACTTGCCCATGAAAAGCAGAGATTCTGAGTTCGAGTCTCGGTGTGTTATACAGTTTTAATCTTCCAGGCAGTCTCATATCAGTGAAGACTCCGCTGCAGTGTGAAAATTTCATTCTGAAGGTAAGACATTATTTTAATTTACTGGATGATAAAGATATATTTGAAAGCTGCTGTATAGAATTAGAGACAAAATATTCCAATAATTTTGATGTATAGAATACGAGGTAAAGAGAAGTAATGAAAGTATATATATTTAAACTAAGAAATCCATTGCAGAAACTAACAAAAGAAAAACAGATTACAGTTGTGATGGCTGCTGATTTTAATATAAACATAATAAATGAATCCAACAATGGAAAATGCAGGATGGAATGTAACAATATCGTGAAAAGGAAGGTTGCTACTCACCATATAGTGGAAATGCATGCATTTGCGTGAGTGTGTATGTGTGTGTTTGTCATCTAATTTTGACCATGGCCTTACTGGCCGAAAGCTATATTTGTGACAGGCTTTTTGTTGTGACTATCTGTGACTTAGTATCTCTGATATATGGTGAGTAGCAACTTCCCTTTTCACAATATTGTTAATAAATTAATCCACTGATTCAGGACAATTTATTGATCTGATTCAATCAAAACTTTATAGAATTGAGAAGAGAGTAAATGAACTGAAATCTGTATAGATAACATTCTGATAAATTATACATTTGATAATAAAAAAAAAATCTGCATTGATTTTGGTATTTCTGACTATTCTGCATTGTTTTTGGAGCTACCAAAAATAAATGAACCATGCTTTAGAAAAATTTGCATCAAATCAAGGTTCAGTAAAACTCATTTTATTGTTGACTTGAAGAAGTAAACTGACCAGTGAATCATTTTACCACAAGTTCTAAAAATTATGAGAGTTTTCTTGAAAGTTTTTTGCATGTTTTGACAAATATTTCCCCTTCAGTCTGCCTTAAAAAAACTAAGATATAACTGGTGGTATAAAAGAGTCAAGTGCAAGAAAAAGTCTGTTACACAATGATCTGAAAAATAACATAAATTTAGCTTTTACAAGCTATTTAAAAAGCCATAAATCTGTATTTAGAAGGGTGGCAAAGAAAGCTAAAGAAATGAGACATAAATATATGCCAAGCCATACAAATAAATCAAAGTCAGTATGGTCAATCATAAAATCTGAAATTGGTGTCGAAGGCTAGCAGTCCGCAATCTCCAAAATTAAGTTAGATGACAAACTCATAATAAATATTTCAAAAAAAATTCAGAATATTTCAGTGAGTTATAAATATATCAAAATCATATATCGTGTAAGTGATTTCCTAGATTATGTCCAATCCTTCAGTTTCAATCAGGATAACATGAAAGTTGTAACTAATTTTGATGATAATATAGCTAAAAATGTAGAAAAAGTAATATTATCCCTCAAAAATAAAAATTCGGCTGGACATGGTGAAATATCCTCTACAATAATTAAGAGTTTCTCATATAATATCATGACTCATATCTTAAATAATTAAGTCACTTGAAGAAGGATGCTTCTCAGCTGCTCTAAAGTAACCGTAGTAAAGCCATTATTCAAGAAAAGCTCAACAATATTTGAAAAAAATCGTTGCAACCCAGATCCAAAATTTTATAGCAAAATCCATCACCATATCACATCAGTTTGGGTTCCAGTGAGACAAGTGTACAATTTATACTAACAACAAATTCGCTGAGACAGTTTACATAACTTTGGGCAAGATCAAAAAGGTCACACCAATTTTTTATGATCTTTTGAAGGCTATTGACTGTGTGCTGCTACATAAATTAGAAAAATATGGAATAAGTGGTAGTGCTTTGAAATGATTCAAGTCATACTTAACAAACAGGAAGCAAAAAACAGTTGCAATACGAAATACAGGAAATTGTGACTCAGACTAGAAAATCATTTCAGAGGGAGTCTTACAAGATTCCATTTTAAGCTCAATACTGTTTTTATTGTATGTAAATGATTTCTCTCTTTACACAACATCACATCAGTTTTATTTGCAGACAACACGTCTGTACTCATTAAACAGGACAAATGTCTCAAAGAGTCACTGATATCGTAAATTGCTTAGAAAATTGAGTTTAAAACCAAGCAATCAAAATCAAATGATTTCCAAATTACCCATAAAAATCAGGATCTCGTGGAAGCAGTTCCTGTCAAATTCCTGGGGATATTTCGTGAAAAAATGTATCCTGGTCTTCTCACATAAGTTACCCAGCAAATATGCCAAACAGTCTTGCATTTGCAATGATAGTATTCTCCTATACAAATGATGCAGATGCTAGAGAAGTTAAGTAACATGGATGCTAGAAAAGTTGGTTCCACTCCATTTTGGCTGTCTGATGCAGAAACAGTTATTAATATTTTTTAATGAAAACAGTCTTGGGTGCAAAATAGTTTTTATTAAAAACAATTACGCAGTTCACCCTTGTAAAGCATCATCAGAATAGCTGGAGACAACAGAACAAAAATTAATATGTCAGAACAGTAAATAGAATGAAGTATGCTTCTAAGCTATGCAGCCTTGCATACAAGGGGCAGCAATATATGTATAAACTCATATAAAAACATTGTAGGGTAAGCTTCATCCACCAATTGCCTCTGAATGGCCTTAAATAAGAACAAGAAGCATCTGGATATAACATCCAGTTGTCAAATGTCATATCAGGTATGCAAAGGACCTAAACAAGAAGTAAAAATAGAAAAGTAAAATTAACCATGATTAATTGTGGGTGGTAGAAGAAATGGGAATCTAAATAGATAAAATACTCAACCAGTTAGGAATCTTATGTGTACTAATGCAGGCTCAGCATGGTGTACACAGCACAGAGCCATGGATGTAGAGTAGGAAATGACTGTCTAAGCAGGTCTGGCCAGCACAAGAACAGAGTTATGAGGTGTACGACCAGTTATGTCATATTATGGGTACGGGCTAAATGGTGAAAAGACCCAGACATAACATAATTGTGCTATATCCAGATGCTTCTTATTCTTATTTAATGCCATTCAGCAGCAATTGATGGATGGAGCTAACCAGACTACTTTTTTACGAGAATTCATCCAGCTTAGAACCATGCTTCTTTTTATTTACCATTTTGTCATATTAATTTTTCTTCTGTTGTGTCCAGATAATCTGATGGTGCCTTACAATGGTGAAATGCATAATCATTATTAATAAAAACAATTTAGCAACTGAGACTGTTTTCATTCAAAAGCTAGAAAAGTAGTTTATCATAGCCACTTTGAATCTGTTGTAATGGAGTATGGAGTAATCCTTGGGGAGAATGCTATTAGTGGGGAAAAAAACGTACTATAAGAAATATCTGCAAATATTTTACTATTCCGTGTATTTATATTTATCAAAGGTTTATGTGCAACAATCCACAATTATTTATAGAAAACCATTTTCAACATATTTACAAGACAAGAAACAGATAGCTTCATGTTACCATCTTATAGATTAAAACTGTACTCTCAGACTTCTCAGTACATGGCTATGAAAATTTATAACATATTAAAAATGAAAAACTGTCACAGTGTTGACCTAGGTTTACTGAAAGAAAAGTTACTTTCCTTGTGCAAAAATGTTGTTATTCAATCACAGAATTTTTAAATAGTGATAAACATAATATAGTAAACTTGTTTGATGGTTGTAAATTAAGATTAATTTTAGATTTCTCTGACACATTAAATGCACCTCAATTGTATTACTTATATTATCTTTTGTATGTTTTGTATATTATCTTTTGTATGTTAAATGAGTGGTTTATGTATATACGTAATGAGTTACTAAAATTCTGATTGTGAAAATAATTCAACAAATATCAATTTCTTCCACATT
Source organism: Schistocerca serialis cubense (assembly GCF_023864345.2). NCBI lineage: Eukaryota > Metazoa > Arthropoda > Insecta > Orthoptera > Acrididae > Schistocerca > Schistocerca serialis. The sequence goes on from NC_064641.1 coordinate 825,769,505, forward strand.
TCAAATTGGCTGTTCAGATTATGCTATCCGGTGCATGTATTTGAGAAACTGAAGCTAAATGTGTTTCTCCATGGAGCACAAAAAATTTTTTTGTGCAGAAACATAAAATTCAAGCTTTTATGAAGAATTAAACATTTGAAGAAGTACATGGAAAATAATTTTGAAATGTTTTTGTATAGTGATGATTTCATTGCTGTGATTTGATTGTGATGTGATTAAGCACATCATAATTGAGTTTTTGGTATATTTGAAAAATAATTTTAATAAATATTTTCCACCATAACTAAACAGTAATCTTTTAGGATTGGATGCAGAATTGTTTTGCAGTAACAGTGGAATGTGTGAAACATTCTTCCTGAAATCATGGGAAGAATTTCCAGAACTTTGACTCAAACCACAAACTTGAATTTTCAAGAAAAAATATTAAATTTTTGGCTTGGTACAAAGGCAGAACTTCCAATAATTTTAAATTTAAGACTGGATAACTCTTCCACCATTTTTGTGAATCGTCATTTCCAACAAATGTGGTAACTAAACCAAAATATCCTGCAAGTCATCAGGCCACTAATAGTGCCTTGAAACAAGCAGTGATGGGCATTAAGCCATGCTTTGAGCAATTGTGTCAGAATATTCAGTCACATCCAGTGCATCAAAGGTAATTTATCTTTTTCCAACCTTCCTTTGTTATACTCCAAATTGTATGATACAATAGTGTATTTATCTTCCATATCTTTGTGTTCACTTTCATCTTGATGTTTTAATGAACTATTTTAATCATACTTTCATGACATATTTATCTAGCTCAGGTTTTTTCTCAAATGTTGTTATTTCAAAAGAATTTACTTGATTAAGTTTTTAGCAAAGAATATTGTTAAATAAGTAATCGTGCAGAATAATATGCCTAGAAACTAGTATGTCAGTGGTGTGTACAATCTATGAGTACTAATTACATTTATAGCAGTGAGTGGGAGCCAAAAAGAGATGAACCTATATGAGAGGGGTTGCTGACAAAAAGGTGTATGAATTCTTGATATAGATTATAATATTGTACTTTAAAAACTAAAATGGCCTTCAGTTACACGCACTTCAGTGGTATTTTTCAATCTAATTATAAGTTTCCTTTTTTGCCCATTATTGACATTTTAAGCACTACTGCAGTAATAGTCCTTTAATGATATATTTATCTAGTTCTAGGGCTTTTTTTCCGAATACTGTTTGGGCCTAAGAATTTAGTTGATCAGGGTTTCGGCAAGTAGGGTCTTTTAGATAATCTTCATGCAGAAGCATATGCAAAGAAACTAGTTTCCTGATAGTTTTTATATGCTTTTGCTACAAATTGTGTTATAACTGTGATGTGGAAAGCAGGGGAGTGTGGTAAAATGTGTCATGCACAGAAGGAATCTTTGACAAAATTTAATATTTCTTGTGTATGCTTTTTTGCCGCCTCAAAAAATTTTATAAAGTGCTGTAGGCAGTATTTTTAGAAAGTTGTTTAGAGCATAGCAAATGTGAATCCAAAATAAAAATTTTGGTAAAAAAGACTGATCAGTAACATAGCCCAACAACTATGTTTGCACCAAATTTACTACCCCTGTTTTCTTTTGTAAAAGTTAAACAACAAAGTTAGTTTTTAGAAAATCCATGTAATATAATACTGATCACAGAAGTGACACAGAAGTTGATGGCAAGTCGTTACCAGGACCAGGTACAGCCTCTTTGCTCACTTTTGTAAATAGTATTAGCAGTCACTATGCACAACACTGCACACAAATCAACAGTATATTGTCAATAGCTGCTTGTTGTTATGGTGCACAATACTCTTACATAGCTACTGTTGATAGCGACCATTAACATTCCAGAGCGACATGCAGTCAGCTGACTTCACCAATCACAGAGGGGACAAGTATAAGTGTGCAGTCAGTACACAAGTCTCAGATTCATATTTCATTGCATAGGATGTACATATGTCGTACATAAACTAAGAAAAATGCTGGGTAAGGAACACTACATATTTTTACCCCTCTTTCATTCGTGTATTCTGAGTAATACCCAATGCTTTTAGGATCCCATAAATCTGTGCACATGTGAGAATACAATGCTTTCAATCTTGTTTGCAGACAAAAAACTACCAAATAGTCCTGTTTTGTGTTTATGTTCTCCCATTTTGTGTGTGTGTGTGTGTGTGTGTGTGTGTGTGTGTGTGGGTGTGGGTGTTTTGCTCATCACCGATACTGTCAAATGTATTTACTGCATTTATGCTTATTTTATTGAGGTTTGCTGATGACATTGTTATTCTGTCAGACAGTAAAAGACTTGGGGGAGCAGTTGAATGGAACAGACAGTGTCTTTATAGGTGAATATAAAATGAACATCAACAAAAGCAAAACAAAGGTAGTGGAATGTAGTCTAATAAAATCAGGTGATAATGGGGTAATTAGATTAGGAAATGAGACACTTAAAGTAGTATATGAGTTTTGCTGTTTGGGCAGCAAAATAACTGATGATGGTCAAAGCAGAGAGAGTATAAAATGTCGACTGGCAATGGCAAGAAAGCGTTTGTGAAACAGAGAAATTTGTTAACACTAACACTGAGTATTGATTTAAGTATTAGGAAGTCTTTTCTGAAAGTATTTGTATGGAGTGTAGCTATGTATGGAAGCAAAACATGGACGATAAACAGTTTAGACAAGAAGAGAATAGAAGATTGGAAATGTGGTGCTACACAAGAATACTGAAGATTAGATGGGCAGATAACTAATGAGAGGTGCAGAGCTGAAAAGGTTTGCACAGGTTAGATTGGAATAAAGAGCTGCATCAAACCAGTTTTCAGACTGAACACAAAGACAATGTTGATGTTTATCTACCACACAATGAGCCATTCCTAATTGTAGGAGATTTTCATGCACTTAATGTGGTATGGGCATCTGTATGAATCTGCCCCAGGGGTCATGTTGTTGAAAGCTTCATTGTATCAGGAGAGTTGTGCATTATTAATTCTGGTTGGTTCTGGTAGTAGCACACACTTCTGCACCGCAATGGTCCCATTCTCCACAACAAGCCTTACTTTCAGCTGTCATGCCCGTATAGACGTTCAATGGGAAGTGGTCAGTGACTCGCATTCAAGTGACTGGTCCTACCTTCTGACAGAGCAGCCCCTGAAGGGAGGCTGTTGGAGTGGATGCTCAGCAGAACAAATTGAACACTGTTAAGATAACTGGCTGTTTTCAATTACTGAGATTGTCCAGAACTGGGTACAGCTTCATCAAACCAGTCTTCAGACTGAAAACCAAAACAACACTGTGTGAGTTTCTCTCAGATGGGTAATTTGGGACGCTGTACCATCATGCAAATCATGTAGGTTTATAAGGAGTTGGCTGCTTCATTTTCAACAGTTAAAAAATAAACTGAGGTTAAACTTGACAGTGCATTTCAAGATTATGAGCCATGCTAAAAGTGTACCAAACTGCAAGAACAGATGAAAACATTGAGAAAGTGCATGGGATGATCAACAATTAAAAATATATGAAATAGATGGAGCTTTATACATATCAAGGGAAAGAGTGTAATCCATTTAGCTTCAAGAAATTCCACATTTATTGTTAGCTGACCAAAAATAATTGCAAAAATGAATTTGTTGGCAGTGTTTGAACTATTTTTTAATTCAACTGAGTGCACCAGTTCCTTACTTTGGATGAGACCCAGGTCTACCATTTCACAGAGAAACTGAAACAGCATTTAAAATTGCAAATGGATCTGATAGTCCTGCTTGAACAAAGGCAAATGTGAATTCATCTGCTGGAAAGGTTATAGCATGTGTTTTCTGGGATACAAAACTATTTTTCATTATTTATCTTGCAAATAGTAAAACAATACCTGCCAAATACTGTGCATAGTTTCTGAACCATTTGTATGAAAAAGTAAATGAGAAGAATCCTGGATTTCAAGAGAATGTATGGGAACAATAGACCTGCCCATAAAGGTGCTCTGGCAAAGATAAAACATGGGGTTTTGAGGCATAAATAATTGGAACTTTCAAACTACTAAGCGGATTTGGCTAAAGAAATACAGATTCTGTTTGTGGATAAATCCCAATTTATTTTCTAAGTAATAGCAGATAGTTCACTTAGTTACATGTTCCCTGGATCATTTTGCGCAATAAAGCATAATGATGTGGAACAAGTCATTTTACAGTCACATTGAAAATTAATCTGTTAATGTGGTTACATGCTGAACATTTATAAGCTTGTTTCTAATATACAGAAGTGAGTTAGTAATTCCTAACCACCACCTTTTACACATTACTGTGATAGAAATTCTTGTAAGCAATAGAAGAAGTTGCCAAGGAGAAACTTTTTCAGTTTGTTTTCAAATTTTACTTTGCTATCTGTGTGTTGCAGTTTCAATTGTAAGTTGTTGTGCATTTAAAAGCTGTACACAGTAACTTGCAACAGATATTCAGTAAGTGCAAAAACTGGAGCTGACTACGAAAAAGATTGTAATACTGGTTAATTAAACCAAATAATATGCACTTGTTAATGAACTGTGTTTTGAAACTATTAATGCTTTAGCAAATGGGATAACGAACATTGTTTTTTGGAGATATAAGATTACATTTTTTAAAATGTAAATGTGTAATTTGTTTTACAAGAAAAACAGGGAGTGCAATATGTATTATGTAATAGTTATTTTTTAAAAACCACAGACACACACTTGTAGTTGATTATACTTTTTAATGTACGGGGATGGTGGGGGGGCTTTCCATCAAGCAAAAGAGGCGTGAGCCTCTGCTGTTGTGGATTTGACTGTGTCCATGTAGTGTAAGATTAGACCAACAATATTAAATGTAGCCCTCATATGGGGGGAAGACAGATGGAGCTTACAGAGTGGATAGTATGGAAGTCCCAACGGCCCCTCACAAAAGTCAGCCTATAATGGTGGAATACTAGATCTAGCTTATGGATGTGTTATACCAGTAAAATACTTTGCTATTGTCTGGGCTGTGCCTATTGGTTGATCTGGACTATTGCTCTTCTCTATAGCAATAAAACAGCACTTTCCATTTTGCCTCAATCTCTTGTAGTTATCTCCCATAAAAAAGATTTTGTGGAAAAATCTTTGGAGTTTGAGATCTATTGTCACCATCTCAACTTGTTCTTTGTAATTATTTAACAAAATTTCATCTCTAATACCCAAAAGGCTGAAAGTTTCTCATTGGTTTTTGTAAACTTGAACTGCTCTAAGTGCTGCATACTTTCCTCTGATTGTTGGATAACAGTCTTCATTCTACAATTCATTTGCATTTCTTTGTAAATCGCACTGATGATATGTCCATGATTTGTAAACTCTTTCTACTTGTTTGGGTCCTTAGTTAGCCGAATTTGGAAAACTTTGGCTCTCTATTGTGTCTCGCCACTGCCAAGGTTGACAGTCAAACAGTACCCTGTCCATTAGCACTGTAGTAGCTATTATTTAGAACTGATACATAATTTGTAGCAATGAGTGTGATTCTCAACATGTTGATGCTTTCAGTCTTGATTACACAAAGCATTTGCATGTGTCACCGTGTAGTAGTGCAACCATCACTTGTACGCAAATACACTTACGGAAATGGAAAATGTTACATCATGAAGCATCAGTCGTGTGTTTATCAAACTCTGTGGAGAGGTTCATCACATAATGAGTATTAAATGATTAAACTTTCATTCTATTCTGAACAGATATCCATTGTCTTCATCAGTGTGAGGTGTGACCCCATGGGCACTAATAACGACTCTGTATTTATTGTGCTGTGAAAGCAAACAGCCTCTGACTGTTATCTTGAGGAATTCCTTGTCATGCCTGAAACACACATAGTTGATGAAGATTGCTAGCTAGAGGCTGGTATGCAAATATATATCTTACCATCTTACCCCAGACGTGCTATATGGGTGACAAATCAGGAGACCTGTCAGGCCAATCAAGGATCTGTACATTCCTTAAGGTGTTTGTGGTGTAAACTGCAGTATGGGGCCTTACATTAACATGATGGATTATGCCACCTACTGCCACGGTTACAAATGGTATGACTACATGTTTTATCATTCGTGCCACATATCAGTGAGCTTTTAGTCTCCCTCCAACAATTGCCAAATTAGTCCTGTTATCATATGCAATAGATCCCCATGTTTTAATTCCACAAGTTGGAGAGGTACAGTCTCAAGAGTCACTGCTTCCTTTGACCTTTTACCAGATCATCAATCTGACCACCAAGAACAGATGTGAGACACACGTTGAGTACCATGAAATGCCACTCAGTGTACCATTTGACCCTGGCTCTACAACATGCAGATCTCTGTTGTCTGTGCTATGGTGTCAGTGGTAAAAAATGCATGGCAACTCAAAATCTGAGTCAGTTTCCAGTAATCAGTTCCCAACAGTTCATAGTGACACACTGCCAGTAACTTCCATCCAGATTTCAGACATGCTCATCTGTCTATTCATCAGAACCAACTGAACAATCCTACAATATACTCATGGTGTAATGCTACTCTTTTGGACTCTTTGAGTCCAAAAGATGGCCATAAACTGCACATGCATATCTTCCGAGAAGGCTGTGTTGTACTCTCCACCAGAAAAACTGCAATAAGACTACACGCATCCAGGAGCTGTTGTATACTCACATTATTCTTCATATGTAAAAACGACCTTTTCTTTATTAGAGATACTGAAAATAAGCACACATAAGGATAAAATTACAATGAACATATCTTACAGACTTGGAAATACTTGACTATCAATTTTATAACGCGGTGTTCATAGTGTAACACTTTACGTTTCTGCCAGTGTAGTGTCACTGTTTGTCTTACATACTTCATAAAGCTCAAAAAAGTAGTTAAAAACTCAAGACACTGTGGGTTGCGCCCAGGAATGCAGGCAGATATGAAAATATTACATTGTTTTAAGATAGAGATATGGATACCAAATCAAACAGAGTAAGATGTATCCTGGTGCTGATTTTTGCAGTGACAATAATCTTGTCTGTATGTGAGCTAACCTGTACCTAAAGAAAATGGGAAACACATGTCTAGAGTAAGTTTCATTATAAAAAAATGAATGAAAGCTCTAGGATAGTACTTCAGAATTCTGTACAATGAAGTTTGAATTGAGAGAGGTAGCCAGCGTAGCAAATGGAAAGTGGAACAACCTGAAAAATGCAATTACATGTACTGCAAAGGAACAACTAATGTCCAGTGCCAACACCACCAAGAAACCATGCAGTAATTAAGCTAACTGAGGAAAGAAGGAAATTAAAAAATTCCAAGGACAATGAAAGTAAGGTAAATTGCAAGGTTATTCAAAATGACCTAGACACATTCAAGTGATTGTAAAAATGTTTGTATGGTTATGTGTATTTCCATACACATAACCATACAAACAGCAACTCAAGAAGTTTTTTCTTTACAGTGACTTCCAACAACTTGGCTGTTAGGCCAATGATGGGGGCATCTCAGCATTTCACATAATGTAGTTATGCAAGAGCGAGTCTGTCACTGCAGTGTGTCGGAAATCCTGGACCTCATTTAACAAGGCTCCACCTATCAGACAATCTGTTTACTTGTGGGAATAGAAGTTTAAGAAAATAGGAAGTTTTTGTAAATTAAAAGCAGAGAGTTGGAGTCAACATCTAAGGATCTGGTTGAATGGATCAAGATAACATTCCTCAGAATCCCACAAAATTCGATGTCTAATGGCATTCATCACCTAGGAATTCCGAAGCCAAGTTTTATTGTGGGCTCACTCTTGCACAACTTAATGAAGCGAAATGCAATCTCCATTGATCTCGAGTTGCTGTTCCTATACATGTAATAGTATAATGTCTTACCTCAATGCAAACATTTTTTACAGTCATTTGAAAGTATCTAGATTATTTTGGATAATCGTGTATAACAGACTCAAAATTTAGTAAACAGAGAATAAAAGAAAGCTAAAAAAGTTTGGATTGAGAAACAGTTTACAGAAACTGAAGAAAGTATAAAAAGGGGAAATGTAGAAACAGCATACCACCTAGTCAATGCACAATTTGGAAAGTGACACGCACTGGGAGCCATGTTAAAAAACAAAGGTGGAGTATATATCACAGACATAATGACTTAGAAAAACACCAGAAGAATACATAGAGAAGTTATATGATGGACATAGCATGAAGGATAAGTTAATAGGAAAGGCAACAGATCTATTACAGAATGACTGTGGAACAAAAATAGTAAGAGAAAAATTGATAAAACAGTTACAGAATAAAGCCAAAAAAGATTCCTAGTTATGATTCAATAACTGTAGAAATGCTTCAAGCACCAGATGACAAAACAAAAAGTTTGCTGTATAAGCTCATCAGTGAGATATATGAAAAAGGAGAAATCCCTGGAGATTTCTAAAGATCAGTGCTTTTCCAGAACTGAAGAAAACCACAGCAGACAAGTGTGAAGACTATCGTGCACTAAGCTTGCTAACCCATTACTCCAAGATTAGCAACAGAACATGAGACAAAATTAACTGAAACCTCTCTGAAGGTAAATTTAAATTTACGAAAGATGGAGGAACTATAGAACAATAATTAACTTAAGAGTACTATGAAAAAAATGCTGATAATTAATAAACCACTATTTGTGGCCATCATTGATTTAGAAAAGGCTGTCTACAATATAGATTGGTTTAAAATGATGCAAATTTTGATGCACATTAAGTTGGATCGCCTAGACATAAAATAATCCATCAGCTTTATAGGAATAAGTTGGCAGTTGTCAAAACAAAAGACAGTGATGCAAAAATAATAGACATTCCTGACTGGAGCAGTATGTAAAATAACAGAAAGGCAACCACTCACCTATAGCAGATCAGTGCGTGGAGCACAGAAACAGCATGCACAAGAGCTCTTGCTCTTTCACTAGCAAAAGTACACACATAAACACACAGACCCCCAAATGCACTCTCCTGTCACCAGGGAAGTGCGCCTCTCTGCGGTTCTGTATGTGCTTTTGCTAGAAAAAGAACAAGAGCTCGAAAGTTTGTACGAATACTTTTTCCTGTTACGTGTGTCTGTGCTCTACACATCAGTGCATGTCCACTATAGACAGTTATGCAAAATTTGCAAGAGTAAATAAAGGTCCTCGGCAGGGATGCAGCCTGTCTCCATTACTCTTCAACATAATACACTGAGGAAGCAATAAATAAGTGTAATAATACATATGTTGAAGAAATAACTGCACATAGAGATAACACAAAAATACTTAGATTTGCAGACAATATAGCAGTGTTAGTCGAATCTAAAAACAGTCTCCAAAAGGTTGTAGCAGGCATGAACAAAGCATTTGGAAAGCTGCAACAACAAAATACTGTTCATTTGCATAAATGGTTTATGAAGTGTTACAAAGCAGCTTTACTACAATGTGTATGGAGCAAGTTGGATGTAAAGCCATGGTATGAGTCTGCATCCAGCATCAAACCAGATGAATGTGCCTGCTGATGTCTAATTAATGTACTGTTCCAGATATGGTGGTGATGGGTTCACATATTGATTTCTAAAATGGATGCAACTTGTAATTGAAGGCTCTGAGATGGAGCCGTCCCAAAATATGTGTTTAAAAAAATTCTCAATATCGTATTACAAAATTTAAACTATCAGAATGCATTTTGCATGTTTCCCATACATATTTCATTAATGGTGGTCAATGTTTTTGGAACTTTTAATGTCTGATATCAAGTGATGTTTTTGGAACAGGTAGTAGCTAGTCTTAAGGCTGCACTTTGAAATGCTGTTTAGCTCTATGAAGCAATGGTCTGAGGGCATGACTTGTTAGGAGTGCAGCTCTTATGGGCATTAGAGGGCTTTGGTGTTTCGGCCTACGGGTGTCCTACTAACCTGCACATAATTTTCACACTCCACTGCTTACATCAAAAGGGAATGAACAGAGTTGTCGAAACTTTACTATTGAATCCACATCTTTGTATATCTATGTTATACTTAATTGTGTCATTAATGGTCATTTAGTGTTAGTCTTTTGATAGCGTTTTAGACAGTCTGTTTCTGCCATTGGCAGTTGTATCCATTTTGGAATAAGTTTGTAAATGTTTTGCCAGACTGCATTAGAGTATGATAACATAAGTATAGCCACTAAGTGAGAGTTTCACGAAGGATTAGAGGAAATAGAACACGAAATATACCCCATGAGGGAAATAAGTCCTGTTTCTTCAGTTTCTTTGCTTGCTGACTGTTGGTAGCATACGTTATTAGGAAGTTTCTTCTTCTGAGAGTATTATGCATGGGTTTAGTGAGTTTCATGTTCTTGCGAATAACAGCAGCATACCATGAGGTAGAAAACAAGACAATATGAATTCAGTGTGCAATTTATCAGCTAAAATTTTGGGACATGCATTAGGATGAAAGTGAAGGAACTTGGTATGCCCAGACCTGATGTATACATGAATCAAGAATAAAAACTGTGTAAATCCAGGAAGGTATACATGCAATTTTAACAGAGTAATGTACAACACAGCTGCGGTGTGTGCACTTTATCACTTAAGATGAAGCAGTGGAAAATCCACAATGGAATAATGACAATATTATGAAAAGGCTACTCATCATATAGCGGAGACGCTGAGTTGCATTTAGGTACAAACAAAAAGACTGTCAAACAAGTAAACTTTCAGCCAAAAAGGCCTTCATTAGAATCAGACAAAAAAAAAAAAAAAAAAAAAAAAAACATGCGCCGCACACACACACACACACACACACACACAAACGCATCTCAACATCTCTGACTGTCAAGGCCAGTCAGTGAGCCTCAGCATATAAAGGGAGAAGCATTCTGTATGATGGGGGTGATGAGGAGGCTAGGATGGGGAGGGGGGAGATAGTAGGGTAGGATTGAGGGATGGTAAAGTTCTGCTTGTAGAAGCAATCAGGGATGAGGTGGGGAGAGGATATAGCAGCTAGTTGCAGTTGGAAGGTTAGACAGAGGGCAGGTGGGAGAGGGGTCCTTTATCCATCTATCCCCTTCCCTGTTCCCATTCCATTCCAGCACTACACAGCCATCTATTCCCTCCCACTTCTTGCCCCAGCCTCCTTCTTACTCCCACCACACACTGCTTCTCCCATTGTTCACTACTTTTCGCAGTGTGGCCTCGGCAACCAGAAATTGTGGTCATATGTGAGTGAGCTGATGACAAACACTGTGTGTAAATTACCATGGTGGTTGTTCCGGTTGCTCATGTCAGCCAGTCACAGCGCAAGATCTGTGACGTGGAAACATCACTGTTTTGTCATGTGAACTCATAAACACTGCAGTTTGAGCACACAAAACACTAAACATCTGAAGTTTAGAAATGAAAACACCAAGAACTTTAAGCATTCAGTGCAGGTAACATACACCACATTAAATTTCTGTCCAAAACATGTCTGTTTGTGTGATTTGCTGTGGTAAACTGTCGGGAAATGTGACATTGGGAGATAAATAAGCTACCTATAGATTTTATCTTGGAGTTAGCTTTTGATGTTATGTAGTAGTTTTGCATGAAACAGAAAGAATATGCAGTATGTATACATATATGTTTGGCTAGAGTGTGGTATTGCTCCACCTGGCCCTCCTGAAATCTTCATTGTGGTGACAGACTGATCTGTATCATAGCCCGAGGTTGAAGTTAATTCTGATCGATAAATGTCGCAGCCTTTCCTAGCATGGAAACCACAAACCACACCTGTTCTAAAATGAGAGCCATGGAAATTCTTTGGTATTTCTGGATACAGAATGACCAAAAACATGTTTCCTCTTAATGGATGATGGACCAGGCTGCAACCAGCATATCAAACTGAAAGTGAAATTTTGGCAGTTAGGCTGAGTCAACATAGCAATGTTTCTACTTAAAACTATCTTTTTTCTAGTTGTGTGTGAATGTGGATTGAAACTGCTGATCCAAATGATTCTGTAGATGTGAATCATTGTCAGCTTTTCTGGATGCATGACTTTTCATTGTTCTACAAGCACCAGTGTCAATGAATATATTGCTCATGTATTATGTATTAGTGGTGTTAACTGACATCGACTAATTTTCATAAGTTCTGGTACCTATTTAGGCTACTTATGGTTGTTGAATTCTGCATGTAGTCAGGCTGTATGAAGTCTTTACACTTAGCAGCTCTATCTTTATGACTATGGCAGTAATTATTTGAAATTGTTTCATATTAATATTGACATTTCTGCGTGCCATCATGGTGAAGACTGTCAACATAGACCGTAGCATAACTAATGTAGTTTCTTTGTTGTCAGACACCACTGAACCATCTGATTTCAACTGCTGTACCCATAGAAATACAAAGCACAGGTATAGTGGTGCACAGTGTGCTCTGTCTGCTTCACTCCTCTCTCCTAAAAGTACACTTCCTACACTCCTCTTGCATAAAATGATAAATCCATTCCTGTGTAGTGATACAACTTTCTGTCTCAGTTAATTGGCTATACAGCTTTTCACCTTACGAGCATAGTGTCGAGTGGAAGGGGAAGGGGAAGGGGGAGGGGGGGGGGGCAAGAGAGGGCCCTGCACTTGTCCCTCAGTTCTCCTCGATTGTAGTACAGATTTTTTATTCATTGTAGAATTCACACACACCCCTAGAAGTGATTGGGTGACAGGCAGTTCTCTAGGGTTTATGTCATCCATGAAATCTAGTTCTTGTGGCATGGCATATCTTGAAACTGTGAAAGTGACCATCTCATTTTTTATAAAACCTGATAATTTTAGTGTCTTGCCCCCTCCCCCCGAATAAATTTCTGTGGACATCCATACTTACCAGGCAGATATATGTGGCTTGTTTTGCAGGACGTTTCTGTCTGGAAAGTGTCTAGATGGAGGAATGTTCACAGGAATACAAATCATATACAGTTTATCAGTGAGCATTATCAGCAGGAATGGCAGAACTTAATGAGAGATCAAAGACTGAGATAAACCTGTGGCATTATTTAAATGGCAAAACTAATCTGATGACAAGAAGTTCTATTGCTTATTCTTAACCATGCTATAGTTGTTGTGTGATGTAGTAATCTGGAAATTTTAATAAGAACAGCAAGTGTGATGAAATGGGCACTAAAGATTGATTAGCAGATAAGTTAGTATTTTTTGCTTTATTTAATACTGAGTACAACAGATGCTTCATCTTTTCTGCCGAATGGGCTATACTGGTGTGGCTATTATATTTCCTCTTTACCTTTTCTGTAAGTTGGGAATCTTTCAACTGCTAATAGCCTCCTTGAGGAATCTGTGTGGCTGGGTGGTTCCTTGAGGCAGACATTTTACTCTAAAATTCTTATTTTGTGCTCATTAAATAAGATGAGCATTCCTTGCTATGGCCCAGGTTTCTTGGTTCCTGACACTGAACAAAAATTTGTTGAGTTTGAGAGACATATACACACATTAAAAAAAGTTTTGCATCACCTCAGTTCCGAGAATTCCTGAACCTGTACTGAAAATTGGAATAGGGATCAACATAAATATCATTTCCTCCCTTTAAACCTCACATTTCATGTTGTATCACCATACAGCAAGACCTTCAGAGGTGGTAATCCAGATTGGTGTACACACCGGTACCTCTCATACACATTTGCACTTGCTCTTGCATTGATGCATGCCTGTATTCATCGTGGCATACTATCCACAAGTTCATCAAGGCACTGCTGGTCCAGGTTGTCCCACTCCTCAATTATGATTCCGCGTAGATCCCTCAGAGTGGTTGGTGGGTCACGTTTTCCATAAAAAGCCTTTTCAATGTATCCCAGGCATGTTCAATAGGGTTCATGTCTAGAGAACATGCTGGCCACTCAAGTCAAGCGATGTCGTTATTCTGAAGGAAGTCATTCATAAGATGTGCATGATAGGGGCATGAATTGTCATCCATTAAGATGAATGCCTCACCAGTATGCTGCCGATATGGTTGCACTGTCGGTTGGAGGATGGCATTCATGTATTTTACAGCCATTACCGCGCCTTCCATGACCACCAGCAGCTTACGTCAGCCCCAAATAATGCCACCCCAAAACATCAGGGAACCTCCACCTTGCTGTGCTCACTGGACAGTGTGTCTAAGGCATTCAGCCTGACGGGGTTGCCTCCAAACACATCTCCGACAATTGTCAGGTTGAAGGCATGTGCAACATTCATCAATGAAGAGAATGTGATGCCAATCATGAGCAGTCTATTCAGTATGTTGTTGGGCCTATCTGTACTGCGGTGTATGGTGTCGCGGTTGCAAAGATGGATGTCGTGAGTGAAGTTCTGCCTCATGCAGCCTATTGCACACATTTTGAGTCATAACAAGACATCCTGTGGCTGCACGAACAGCATTATTCAACATGGTGGCATTGCTGTCAGGTTCCTTCGAGCCATAATCCTTAGGCAGCGGTCATCCACTGCAGTAGTAGTTCTTGGGCGGCCTGAGTGAGGCATGTCATCAGCAGTTCCTGTTTCTCTGTATCTCCTCCATGTCTGAAAAACATCACTTTGGTTCACTCCAAGATGCCTGGACACTTCCTTTGTTGAGATCCCTTCTTGGCACAAAATAACAATGCGGACACTATCGAACTGTGGTATTGACCATCTAGGCGTGGTTGAACTACAGACAACACGAGTCATGTACCTCCTTCCTGGTGGAATGACTGGAACTGATCAGCTGTCTAATAGGCACTGCCAATGCATGGTTGTTTACATCTTTGGCCGGGTTTAGTGACATCTCTGAACAGTCAAAGGAACTGTGTCTGTGATACAATATCCACAGTCAACATCTAGCTTTAGGAGTTCTTGGAACCGGGGTGATGCAAATATTTTTTGATGTGTATATATTTACAGTTGTTGAAAGTTTATCACTTAGTTTCCACAAATTACCCACAAAAATTGAAGGGTTGTAATATATCAGATACTTATATACTTATTTTGAGCGAACCACAGTCAGTTTGTAATGCTTTTGTATCAGGATAACATGTTCGTAACTTTCCAGCTGCTGAATGACAGAGTAATAAACAATGAATGTCAGACCCCTAAGGTTTCCAGATATTTCTGCAGTTTACATCTGTTAGTTCTAAGCCAACTTACGTGCTGTTGCTGATATTTGCATTCCAAGGCCTGAAAGACGGGCAACTCTTTCTTTGTATTTGCTGCATACAGTTGTTGCATATTCAAATGGTGTTTTGAGTCTGCCACAACTCTAAAAGAAAAATAATTAATATATTTTAATAACATTTCTAAAAAAGGACAGTAACAGATGTTTATTTAGACAAATTAAGTTCATTGTTTTACATGCAAATAGGTTGCAGCAAGGCGTGGCTGAGTGGTGAAGTGTCATACTACAAATTCAAAGGTCTTGGCTTTGATCCCAAGTCAGTCTTAGGATTTTTATCTGTGATTTACTACTGCCTTCATCATTGACAGTGATTGTTGATGTGAAAAATGCCTAATTTACACTGTGGTTCGTGGTCTATGTAAACTGTAGATCCCCCTTACCTGCCTGAGAAAGTCAGTTCAAAGGTTAGAGGAAGGCAAAGGCATACTATCTCCAATAGGACCATGCCTAGCAAAGCACTGTTGTGTTCAAAACAATCTTCAGATTGATGACAGCTTTGTTTACTTTTCAGGTTGCAGCATGTACTGTATTTGGAAGTGTAGAATTTTTTTGCAAGGAACAAATGCATCTTGGGTATCATGAAATAAAATAATTACAAAGAATCCCTATTTGATGCAGAATGTAAAGGGGCATGCACAGTGACAGAACTGTGTTAATTTTTAATGGCATAACACGGGCAACTATTAAACAGGCTGAACTATGGACCATCCTATAAATCTGAATACTTCCAGCCTGGACCTTTCACTCTGCTACACAGATATGCTTTTGTGAAACTTCTGGATAGATGACAAGTTTGTGCCAGACCAGGACTTGAACTGGGACCTTTGCTTTCACGGGCATTGTTCTTATCAGTGTGCCGTCCAGAAATGGCTCATCACCTGACTTGAAATATTCATATTGGTAAGCTGTTTTCGACAATATCCTTTCTCTGCTTGGCACTAGTCTAGCAAGGTATGGAGGACAGCTCCTGTATAGTTTTGAAAGTAGGTGATAGAGATTGACAAAGTTGAATACTTTGTAGACAGTTGTGAGTCAAGCTGGGACACCTTGCCCACAAAAAGCAGAAACCACTCATGGATCATGGTCCATCAGGAAATTTCATCTCTTATATTGTTCTCATCTATGACTCACTTGGTCCTGTTATAATGCCATGTCATCGTCTTTGATGTTGATTCATCCCAGTGAAAATGGTGTTCATATTTCAATACATATTAAAGCTGCCAGCAAAGTAATACTTTGTCTTTTTCAGATGCCATTGTGTCTGTAAGAAATAGTCCCCTCTATACAACTCTGGCAGTCTCAGCACTGCCTTCATTTTTAGGACCCTGACTGACTAGTAGATTTCCCATGTCATCTAAGACAACCCCTGAAAGCCTGATTCCCATAGCAAATCATAAAAAAACTGTGCCTCTTTTCACAAAATTCTTCTTGGTCTGTAAATCTTCAACTCTCTTCTCCATCTGACCAATGATTTAAAAAGGATGTATGTAAATAATATAAATCGTATTAACTATTTTCTCCATACCACCAAGAGAATATTTTGATCATTCTACCAAAATCAGCAACATCATGGTCAGTCATTGTGTAGCTTGTCAGTCTATTCTCTTCTTTACAGTTTATAGACTTGTGGCTGCCCCAGTGAAAAACTTGTCCTGTGCACTAAGTTATCTTTACTTCAGCGCACTCACTGTACGACTTATGTCAGAATAATGACATCCAAGGTGTCAGCCAAAATGAATGGATACAAATGGAGAGTTTATGCTGCAAACTCTTTCTATGCCTCACAATAGCTGTGACCATGTCTCCCATCAGTCAGCCAGTTTGAATCCTTCCTCCTAGCAAAGGATCTTATTGTAAACAATATGTTAAATCCTAATCTTCATTTCATTATCCATAACTTACTGACTGTCCTTTTCATCATTTTTAACATCTTACATTTCCAGATCTAATACATTAATATCATTTAGTTATTATTTTCAGTTTTTGAACTGCATTCCATTTTTGTCAGTTAGGCTGACAGCGCTGAAATATGGACTATCATCAGCATCTTACTTTTTGACTAGTGAACATGGAGTAATGAACAGAACAGGATATTGTCACAATGGAAACTTGTTTCAAAAATGAGGGATGTTGTACATAGGCAATGTAAGAGATTTCTGGTTGTCAAAAGTGCAAGTAATAGAGCTATGCACACTGATAAAGAAATTTAAATAGTATATGCTTCCTGGTGTAGTTTAAATCCTTGTAATATTCCTGTGCTTCTTGTGGCAGGGATCCACAGTTATGAATTAATATTTCTCCGGATCTGGAGAAACTGGGTCCTTTGACAGTCAGAACAACCTCAAGATCATTCTCAGAGGCTGACTAATTTCTGAGAGATTTTCTTCTTGGTACCTATAAAAACCAACTAGTGCAAGCAACCCATCATTTAAAGTACTTAGGACCACTTGGATGGTTGAGAGATTAAGATTGCACAATAATTTCACGAAGAGAACCATCATTATGGTTAGGCATATTTTGTTTTAAATCATATCATTAGTAAGCTCAGTGTTAGGACACAGAGAACCCTCAAGAATTTTTGACCAGATATTGCATCTAGATTCACTCTAAGGTGTGTAACTGGAAGTTGAATTTAAAGAATGTTTGGACAATAATTCTTTGAAGATGATGTCAGAAATCCAGTGAGAGACACTGGAGTTGTTACATCTATAATAAAATATTTATTTTATAGCTTTGTTTGGATATGAGGTGTGGTGTCACCGCCAGACACCACACTTGCTAGGTGGTAGTTTTAAATCGGCCGTGGTCCATTAGTACATGTCGGACCCGCGTGTCGCCACTGTCAGTGATCGCAGACCGAGCGCCACCACAAGGCAGGTCTCGAGATACGGACTAGCACTCGCCCCAGTTGTACGGAGGACTTTGCTAGCGACTACACGGACGAAGACTCGCTCATTTGCAGAGCAGCTAGTTAGAATAGCCTTCAGCTAAGTCCATGGCTACGACCTAGCAAGGCGCCATTAGCATTACATTGCATTTATCTAGAGAGAGTCTCACTTGTATCATCAAGAACGCTGTATACAAATGATGGCTTGTCGCACAGAGAGTGACAGATGTGGACAGTGATTTCTGTTATGGCAAGATGCATTTGTGAGGAAAATATTGTTATCTGATACTGTCTAATCAAGATGTTTCTGAAATCCCACAACACAACCAGTTCCTGCTGTTAATAACAATGACTCAGGTGAAATTTCTAAAATAGAACCCTAATCTTGCAGGAGAAGTATGGAAACTTTGAGTGAATGTGGATGTTCCCCACGTACACTACTGATGAAAAGGTTTCAGGTCTCCAACTGGGCAGCAGCATTGCTATACTGTGAAATTTCAATGAGTGTCATACTCATAATCTTGTCAACAGGAATGAAGGTTATCTGCTAAGTTTGTTGTGGAAACCTGTGTTGTAACTAGCCGGGTGTCCAGAATTAAAGCAACAAACGGCTGTTTCCCCGTTCTGTGTCTAATTCACGATATAATCATACAAACTGTCAACCAGATGTCCATATGATCGTGTTCTGCATAGAAGATGGTGTTTCGGTCAGTGGACAACCAGGCCAACGATGACATCAGGGCACCTATGAAACAAGGTAGTGTTTGCTGGATAGCCCCACATCCACAGTTGCTGTGCACACAGTCACAGACAATGCAGTATGTCACAGGGAAAATGCCTACCAGACCCTTCTGCGATGGAGGGCCATAGAAAGAGAGAAAGCAGGACAGCCGGAAACTGATGTGGATCAGTGGCTTAATATGAATCATTCCGTTGTTTCTTGGATGTGGCGACAGATTACAGAGACCAAAACTGTATACTGAAGACCAGGGCAGGGCTGACCAAATGTGACGCCAAAAGAGAGGATTGATATTTGGCTGTAAGGGAACAACAGTACTGCTTTAGTACTGCAAGAAGACTGGCATGTGAGCTCGCAGCATCCAATTTACGTGTTGCACTGAGACAAAAGGTGTGCAGAAGACTTCGGTAGACTGGCCTTTATTGTAGGAGACCTGCTTTATGTTAACCTCTTATGCATCTTCACGGAAGGGAAAGTCTAGAGTGGAGTCGTCAACATGCCGCCTAGATGGTTGAACAGTGAGCCAATGTTGTTTTCACACATAAATCCCAATTTAGTCTGAAGAGTGATTCTCAATGGATTCACATCTGTAGGGAATGTGGAACACGATTTTAGGACCTAAACATCATGGAAAGAGACTGATTTTGAGGAGGATCCATAATGGTGTTTGCAGAGATTATGTTTACCACTTGAATCCCTCTTCGTGAAATTGTATGGGTGAATCGGCAAGGCTTAACTGCTGTCAGGTGTCATGACGAGATCTTGGCACCTCATTTGCGATTGTTGCAAGGTGCTGTGGGCCCAGACTTTGTACTGATGGATGATAATGCTCAATCTTACAGGGCATGGGTGGTTGATACTTTCTTAGAAACAGAAGATATTGTACACATGTCATAGCCTGCTCACTCTCCCAATTTGAACCCCCTAGAACGTGTCTGGAATGCACTAGAGAGATGGCAAACACCACATCAGCATCCACCAACCACTCTCCAAGACTGCAAGCAGCTCTGCAGGAAGAATTGGTATTACTGCCTCAACATGAGACTGATGACACCATTTATAGCATTCCTCGTCAGGCCTGTATTGCTGCCAGAGGTGGTCACACCCCATACTGAGCTTATTAACTAGTTGTCAGAATGTGTGTGCAAATCTGTTAAGTTGGAAAAAAAACTAAGAAAATTTTTGTCTACCATTATGAATATTCCAGTTGTTTACATTCTGAGTTCTTTACATTATTTCTACTTTACTATCACCTGTTTATACTGTTTTGTGACAAAATAAAAACAACCTTGCAAAATTTCCAGTTTAATTTTGGACACCAGAGTATGTGCTGAGTGTGTGCATAGCAGCGGATCTTATATAAGGTTGATCAAGGATGCCGATTCAGAGTTACAAATGCCAGATGGGGCGAGGTGGGGGGGGGGGGGTCGACCACCACCACTCTGTAGTATATGTAGTATGTAAAGGCATCCAGAATAGCTCAACACTTTTTCAGAATATGATGAGTATTACACTTGTCAAAACATTGCCGTATTTCAACACTGCCACCTGCTTCAAGACCCGATTTATATCCACCATCATGGAAACTTTTGCCTAAAGAACAAGAGTTTGCCACAGCTGTCGAGGAGGACATTTGACTGGTATCAAATTACATATTTAACCATAGAAATCAATGAGATACAAGTTTTTTCACATTTTAAAGTTCTAAATTTCAAAATTTGCATTCAATGAGCAAAAACATATTTTGTCTCTGTTTTTGCTACACTTCTAAGGTGTTTAAATCTTAATTACCAGTTCATCTGGTTGACAGAGCTGAATACTAGTCTTCATGCATTCAGTGTCCTGTAGACAGTGATTATCCTTGGCTGCTACAAGGCGAAGACCAGTTCCAGGAGCAACACAATTTGAGTGGCAACCACTTGCCGCCACCCACAGGATGCTTCTATCAAAAATCAAATCTTCAGTCTTTCTTCTGTTGGCTTTATAGTGAGGAAGTGTAGGCGTATCTCGAGTATGAACGCGATTTCCACTGGATGTACATATTTCTGGGCCGTTGCTGAATATTGCAGTATCAAAACGGTCACAGATAAACTCCTAAAATGTAAATTTAAAAACTATTAATAATTCTAATGCAATGCACAAAGTATTATTATGTAAAATAATCAAGGAAATATTTTAATAGATGAAGGTCTTGAAAATCTATTTTTTTTCTGTGATACAGTGATTCTAACAGGTAATCAGTAATAACTTTACCTCACATCGCCCACTTATACAGTACGTAGATTTACTGTAACGTGAGCGCCAGCTATGGCAGATTGTGCCATCAGGAAATGTCCAGCCCCTGCTTTTTGAACCACCATTCCTCTTATAACACCAAACAGTACAAGCTTCTTCAGCTGTTAAATGTGCAGAGAACAGTTATCAGTAGTTTTATTTATTCGTTTCAGTTGTTACAAATGTTGGTACATTATGGAATAATGCAATAATTACACTGAAACACACTTCATTTGTTCCTTTGTAGAACAGAAATTTTTACTTTGTGTGATCTAGTTGTTAGATTATAAGCCAGTTTTCCAATATCACAACAGCAACATTGGTTTATAACATGATTTTCTCTCTCTCTCTCTCTCTCTCTCTCTCTCAAAGTGTCAAATTTTCCTTTGTACATGTGAGATAAACAGAGAAAGGTAGTGAAAAGGGGAATCAAAGTCACCTGAAACTAATAAGTGGGGCTGAAGTTTGAATTCATGTATTTTTTCAGAAATGAGTTATGACTGTTATTTTCAGTAAAAATTTTGACTCTAGCAAAGTGGCTAAGTGTGCACTGATCTGTGGATTAAAACTGTGTGCTGGATCAGGACTCAAGTTCGAAACTTTTGCCTTCCATGGACAAATGATCTACCCACTGAGCTGTCCAAGCACAACTTGCACCCCATCCACAAAGCAGATGGGCAGAAGTTCTGAGTTTGGGTCCTAGTCTGGCAAACAGTTTCAATTTGCAAGGAAATGGCTATTATTTAACTGTCAAAAGAGTGGTCCATTTGCATGACCAATGAGAGTAAAACAAAAAAGCAGTGACGGGAATTAAATGTTGCTTTAAATCTTGTGTGAAGTGAGGAATTGTCACAAAATATTAACACGCTTTCATAAAAAATGATTATTTAATAACTATGCATAATCATGTTTTTGTAGTAGAGGAGTGGAGCAATAAGTTAGTGGAAATAAGAGAAAACAGAGCGAGCTCATAAGAAACACACTTGGTATCACAGATATGTACCAGAAAAGGAGAAAGTGCAGGTGGAATAGTTATCATGTGTGTAGGAGAAAATGTAAGAGAAGACAGAGAAAAATCATTCCAAACAAATGGTATGTCATAGAAGATATGTCAAAACATCTGAGACATAACAGACAGAGCGAAAAAGTAAGGTCCTTTTTTTCTGATGATAGTGGCAGGGAACTGAACATCAGTGAAGAGAAAAATAGTGCAGTTCCTTTAGAAATTGATGGCAGAAAGCTGGAAATAAACATGTTCATAACAAAATCAGATAGAAACACAGATGACTGATTTCCATGGAAGAATCGGTAAGAGGAAATTCGTGGAATCCAAACATTAATTCACAGGTTTAGAGGTAGTAGTAAGGTAGGTGAGGTACCAAAGTAATTAGAATTCCTTTCCCACAAGAATGTTATTCTGTTCATTTATATAAATGCTATTTCCACCTACTACTGATATTTGAGACATTTTGATTTTATGTCTTTCATATCGTAAATTTGCTTTTAGTTTACTTCTGTTAGTAATTAAGGCAATATAAATTATGAATCCAGAATCTTAATAACTGCATTAGTTCATTATTTATACAATACAGTTAAGAATAACTAATAGTAAACTGTATACGAGGTGTGATTAGAAAGTTTTAAGACTGGGCTTGTAATTGTACAATGGTGCTACTTACATGCTACTGTGATGCATCCCTTCAAAATAATCCCCTTCTGACTGAACACACTGACTCCAATGGTGTTTCCACTTTTGGAAATATTCCTGGAAATTTTTTTCCTGAAGTGTATTAAGGACGCTCTCCGTATTTGCCTGGATATCTTCAATTGAGTCAAATTGCTTCCCCTTAAGTGAAAATTTCAGTTTAAGAAACAGGTAGAAGTCCACAGGGGCCAAATCAGGGGGATATGGTGGTTGTGGAAGCACAGGAATTTTGAATTTGGTCAAAAATCCAACAATGGAGAAGGCACAATGAGCCGGAGCATTGTCATGATGTAGCACCCAGCTCCTTTCTTTCCAGAATGCAGGCCTTTTCTTCCGCACCTTTTCGTGCAACCGCTCAAGGACACATTTGTAGTAATTGTCTGTCCTCCACGGGTAAACTCATCATGCACAATACGGGTAGAATCGAAAATAGTCACCAACATTGTCTTCATCTTTAGCCGACTTTGCCATGCTTTTTTCGTCCGTGGTGACCTGGAGTCTTCCACTGCAAAGAACTGCGAACTTTGGTTTCAGGATCAATCAATTTACCCATGATTCGTCACCTGTAATTACCCTATTTAACAAATCTGGGTCATTTTTAGTTTGATTAATCAGTTCTTGGCACAAGTCGCTATTGTCTCTGGTCACTTGACAACACTTTTGGAATGAATTTTGCGGACACTCGACGTATATTCAGATCTTCAGTTAAAATTGACTGAACTGCATAGAAACTTAAATTAAGTTCATCAGTCATCTCCCTAATTGTAAGTCTAAGATCAGAGCGCACTAAGTCACAAACTTTCACAACATTTTCATTCATTTTTGAGGTGGAAGGTTGGCTGGCTGGACCATGGTTCATCTTCAAATGATTCGTGGCCATTTTTAAATCTGTTGAACCAGACAGAAACATTTAACTGGCTCATACAATTATCTCCGAAAGCTGTTTTTAATAGTTCGTGAGTCTCAGAAGCCGATTTCCCAGTTTTAAAACAAAATTTCACTCAAACTCGTTGCTTTGTTTTTAAATCCATTTTCACGCAGACAGAATCCGGCAACAAGCCCTAACAGACCCGCATTCAACCAGCTGCCACAACGAATTGAGTAAAGGAAATGCAGTTTCCTGTCAGATGGCGTTCAAGGGCAAGGCAATGACTCACTCCCCACCCTCTGTGTACTCGCCCACCAAACCACTAAGCAGTAGTGGAGCCATTCTTAAAACTTTCCAATCAATTTCATAGGTTCTCTCCAGTTTGCTTCCTCTTTTTGACATTGCTTACTCACCCCCATCCCAATATTTTTTTTTCTGTTTTTCCTATTGGCAACATAAATTGTCAAAGTTCCTTCTCTCTCTCTCTCTCTCTCTCTCTCTCTCTCTCTCAAACACACACACACACACACACACACACACACACACACACACACACACACACACACACGTCACTGAATGTTCTTTGATGGCAAATCATTCTTTTTTATTTTGAAAACAGTCTGAAGTGTGATATATAATAATCTTAATATGGTAATAAATCTATAACACTAACGATCGGAGCTCATTCTCTGGAATCCTGTTCCAAGTAATTCATTGTCGATTTCCTTTGCTCGTTGACATATTTGAGAAGCGAAGTCTCTAATAGTAGTACGCTGTACATTGGCACATTGGACAGCTCTGCAAGTTTTGAATCTTCTGTCATTTCCTCGACAGTTTATGCCACCATTTTCTGGCCTGAAAAAAAGCATTTGGTAGCATTTTAACATAGGCTGTATTATCTAAAAGATAGAAGAAATAAAAAATCTTTTTGAAATTAAAAAAATTTACAATGTTAAATATTCTTTGTTACCACTTGTAGGTTTTACCGTGAACTCCTGGGCACCAGAAGCAAATGCAAACAATCTTGTTGTTCAGTTTTATCATGTTGCAAGTCAAATGACGATATGTATCTTGCATGAAATGAAGAGAAACTCTCAGTAGATATATTGCTATTGAAGGGAGCAGTGCTGTTGTTTCTGTCTAGTCATGGCTACAAGAGGTTGTGTTATTTCTCCAAACAGCTTTTGTTATATTTGTGGTGAATACACTATTGAAAGCCAACAGAGAAACATAAGTGACTTTATGAGGAAAGTTTATTTTGCTTACTTTAAATCAAAACTTGGTGATCAAGATAAACCATGGTCCCCGCATAAGATGTGTAGAAGATGTGAAGATCTTCGTTTATGGTTTAAGGGTAAGAAAAATGCATTTAGATTTGGAATTCCTATGATATGGCGTGAGCAGAAAAATCATACCACTGATTGCTATTTCTGTCCAGTTGACATAAAGGGATTCAATTCAAAAAACAAAAGAAGCATAAGTTATCCTAACCTTGACTCAGCTATACGTCCAGTGCCCCATAGCTCTGAAATACCTATCCCACAGCCACCTTCCAGTTTGGATGAATACCTGAGTGAGTTGGAGGACGAAGTTACATTACCTCCTCAGGGTGAATCAAGCTCAGATTTTTCTTCAGACGAAGATGAAAGAGCTCAACTATTTTCTCGAAGTGATCTAGTAAGAGATTTAGGCCTTTCAAAAGATGCAGCCAAACTGTTAGGTTCCAGATTAAAAAATAAAAACCTTTTATCATCTGGCACCTTATTTTCATGATACAGACACCGAGAAAAAGAATTTACCCAGTTTTCCTCAAAAGAAGGAAGTTTAGTTTTTTGCAGTGATGTGGAAGGATTCATGCATTGCTTTGATATGCAGTATGACTCATCTGAATGGCACCTATTTATTGTTTCATCCAAAACTCATCTTAAAGTAGTATTATTGCACAATGGAAATAAATTTGCATCTCTTCCAATGGGACATTCTGTGCATATGGACGAAAACTATAACAATTTGGCCATTATCCTGGAAAAAATCAAATATCAGGACCATCAGTGGATGGTTTGTGGGGACTACAGAATACTCACGATGCTTTTGGGTCAGCAGTCAGGCTATACTAAATACCCATGCTTATTATGCTTGTTGAATGTTAGAGCCAGAGAAAATCACTGGACTAAAAGCGATTGGCCACCCCGAGAAACTTTAAAACCTGGAGAAAAAAATGTTATCAATATTACTTTGGTACCACGAGAAAAGGTTTTGTTGCCCTCTGTCCATATCAAATTGAGGTTGATGAAAAATTTGTAAATTCACTGCAAAAGGATGGGGACTGTTTTAAATATCTATGTACAAAATTCTTGAAGCTGTCAGAAGCAAAGTTGAAAGAGGGAGTTTTCACTGGCCCCGACATAAGAAAACATTTAACCGACACCCTCTTTGTGGAAAATATGAATGAGAAGGAAAAAGAAGCTTGGGTATCGTTTAAGGATGTAGTGAAAAAGTTTTTGGGAAATACTAAGGATCCTGACTACAAAACCATTGTTCAGCAGATGCTAGCAGCTTACGAAGCTCGAGGCTGCAAGATGAGCTTGAAGGTCCATTTTTTACATTCCCATATAGACAGTTTTCCTGAAAACCTGGGAGCTTACAGTGAAGAACAGGAGGAGCAGTTTCACCAGGATGTCTGTGATATCAAGAGACAGTACCAAGGAAGACGGGATGTCACTATGCTTGCTGACTTCTGTTGGATGCCTAAGCGAGAAATTAAAGGTGGAAATTGGAAAAGGACTAGGCGAAGTAGCAAGGAAAAGAAGAAAAGGTTTCATAAAAAACATGAATAAGTATAATATTGTTACTATATGTCTCAAAATAATGTTTCATTGGTTGTAAAAAAACATTATGTTTGATAATTTTGAATAAATGAGTGCTTTTACCAATTTTTTGTGTTTGAATTTGCAAAAAACCTTATGTGACGGGAAAAAATGGACATCACTTCTGAAATCAGCGCATTCTACAACAAAAAATTCATTAAAAATATCTCAAGCAGCTGAGAAAATTTTTTTTGCTGACCTGTGTTATTGTCAAACAAATAGTTATAAATTTTGTATGAATAATCTGAGTAAGGGTGATAAAACAACATTTCTTGCTATGTACACAAATGATTATTGGCAGCATTAGGAAGTTGCACTAATTTCCCGTCAGTCCATATGTTTACTTAATGGAGTTTAGTAAATTAATATATGTAAGATTGTCTTTGACTAACATATGGCTGCAGTGCCAACATGAATAAAGTCGTCAGGCTGACTAATTTTTCTGCAGTTCCCTTGTGGTGTACAAAATAGAAAAAGCCAGTTATTTTGCTCTGTTTGAAATTTAATAAAGTGATGTGAGGTTGCTAATCAACTAAGAGTCTGTGTTGCATATGTTTAAAATGTATAAATCTTGTAATATGCCTAATCTCATGAGTCCAATTGTAAGTTGGTGTACTGAGTAAGGCAGTGGGCCACATGACTAAGTTTTTGAATTGGCAGGCAGAACTAAATACAGGGTCTTTTTTGTATTCACCTCTTGCTCAATGAGGCTGGTTTTGGTAAGGTTTGTGCAGACAGAGAGCTGCTTGGGCTTAAGTATTATTCAGGACTTAGAAATATTTTGATGTGAAGCAGTTCATGACTTAGAAATATTTCAGTATATACCAGTTTAGGACTTAGAAATGCAAGGATAAGTCAATTATTATCTGCAATTTAGTTATATTTTTGTTTATTATGGTAGTACTGTCATTTTACATTGATGACACTTGCTTTGTTTATTTGTTGTTATATCTTCGCAATTTTCAAGTTGCTAGGTTAGTTTCATTATCGCTGCTATGCTGTTAATCATGGCTGCTCTGCTGTCTATTTGCACCAACGAAGAGCAACAATCAGTGATCCGTTTTTTGTAGTCAGAAGGCGTATCAGAGGCCAAAATACATCAAATACTTTTGGTACAGTATGGGAACATTGTTTTGCCACAACAGAGTGTCTATGAATGCATTGAAAAATTCCGAAATGGTCGCACAAGTGTTATGCACGATGTAGGAGCTGGACGACTGTTTACCGCCACAAATGAGGAAACCATTGAGTGTTCATGTGAAATGATTCTCTTAGACAGATGATTAACTATTGATGAAGTGGTACATCACCTGCAAATTAGTCACAGTTCTGCCTACGAAATTATCCACAATAGACTTGGGTTTCATAAAGTTTGTGCAAGATGGGTCCCAAAACAGTTCACACAGTTGCATAAACAAACACGCTTGGACATCAGCAAAAAACATTTAAATCGCTATGGTAACAAAGGCGATAACTTCTTAGACAGGATCATTACTGATGACGAAACATGGATCCATCATTATGAGCCAGAGAGTAAATGGCAGAGTATGGAATGGAAAAATCCAAATTCGCCATGTAAGAAAATGTTGAAGACCCAATCATCCACAGGAAAACTGATGCTTACGGTTTTTTTGGGATGCACAAGGTCCAGAACTGGAACATTATGGGGAAAGGGGCACAACAATAATCAGTGTACGTTACAGTGAGATGCTTACTACCAGGCTAAAGCCTGCAATTCGAAGCAAACGCTGAGGATTGCTGTCAAAATGTGGTGTGTTGTTGCACGACAATGCCCGTCCGCATACTGCTGCCCACACTGCCGAAATGCTCCAGAAACTAAAATCTGAAGTACTGAATCATCCTCCATGAAGTCCCGATCTTGTTCCTTCTATCACCCGTTTGGCCCACTCAAACAGGCATTAAGGGGCCCTTGCCTCGGATGAAGCAGTGAAAGAAGTGGTGCATTCCTGGCTCGCAGCTCAACCGAGAACCTTCTTTTATGAGGGCACCAGGAAGCTTGTACAACAATGGACCAAGTGCATTGAAATGCAAGGACACTATTTTGAAAAATAATGATCTTGTAAGTTTCCTATTTGATTACAGTACAATTTTATAACTACTTTGCAGGTAATGATTGACTTACCCTCGTATTTTGGAACTCTGAGTGCTAGTAGACATTGAATATTTCAACCATGGTGAATTTGACACTGCATAATGACTTTTATGTACTTGCTGAACTTCAAGATTTCTTTCCAGTTTAAGTGATTTGTTGCACGGCCCAATACTGAGGTTCAGTTTCGTTACTGCCTATGAATGCTCTGCTTGCACTGCAAAATTAAACATTTTGGTTTCTTGTATCTATACTGTGTTCAATAACCATATGTGTGAGGCCACTGTACAAATAAATTTGTGTGTGAGTTTAATAAACAAAACAAAGATTAATCCTTTGGTTTTAGCCCACATTATTATCCTATGGGATCATATTCTTAATTTTTCTTGTCATAACTTGTTTTTGATTTAATTTATTATTTAACTGTTTTGTCATTGCTAAATTAAGGTGCCTCCTCATAAATGTTCCATACTTCCCTAAGGACTTGAAGCAACAGTGTATGACAAAACCCCTTTTGATCAGTTGAGACATATTCAAATCTAAAGTGGTGTACTCATCATCTGGTGATTAGGTTGCAACAAATTGACGCCTGCTGGCAATTAATTTCTCACTATTGTTGCCGAGCCCAGTGAAGTTGCAGTTGTTTGGTCTGGCCCAGGATTAATCAGTTGTAGCTAGTGAAGCTGCAGTCCTTGTCTTGGAAATCAACAATCAGTTAAAATGGTCTTAGAAATGTTGTCATTAAAATGGATATATTACAGAGTAAAAGTAATGCATCCCAAGATTATAGAAGGAAAAATGGAAATGTCTCTATCATCATGTAGAAAGATCAATTTTCTCACTGTGGCTGCTAGCTTGGGACATTGAAAGTAGATTTAGTATATTTACCCAGACTTGTGAAATTTATTAGAACTGAAACAGATATCACAACAAACACTCAGTTTTAAAATGTAGGACTTAAAAGATAATTGTGGATGACACGATCAACAAAAGTGCTCCACTCTTCTAATACATATAAAAAAGTGCAATAACTGTGTAACAAATGTTTGTGTTGGCTTGAACTTTCTGCATGTGCAGTTAAAATCAGACAATGGAAACTCCAGGCGGGAATATGAACAATATAGGAAAAGACAGATTGCTGCTTACTGTAAAGAAGACATGTCAAGTTGCAGACAAGCACAGTTAATTACAGTAAGTAGCAATCTGCCTTTTCCCACGTTGTATGCGCAGTTAGTGACTAGGCATCTTTCCTGATGGTAAAATTTGCAGTAGTATAGTCTTCTTTCAAAACAAAGACAAGTAGGCATTTTTTTGTTTTCCCTTGTTTTCACATTAGGTGGGTCTCCTTCACACTGGGTCTTGAGTTCTGTAATCCTTTCCCAGCCTACTTCTCTTTACACCCCGTAGAAGGAACTAATAGTTTCAAGAGCCTTCACACTGAAATGTGTATATTGCCAGTACTGGAATTTTGCTTTCTGAATATAAGCGCTGGCCACTCATTGTGTCTCAGTGTAATTTTGCTAATATGCAGCTACAGAACGTTGTCACCTACTGCAAGTTTTTTAAAGTACTATGATACCTTATTATGAACAACAAATTGCCCAAAAACAACTATTTACTATGTGCACATAAAAAAGAAGCTAAACATTGTAGCTCATATTCTGAATTTGTGTTTTTCAAGGACTGTGTGAGAAAAAGCACCATTCTCTGAACAGTGTGGCTGAACTTGTGCTCACTGATAGCCTTGAGTGGGACAGATTAAGTGAATTTGCAAGATATGTTAATCCATGGTTGGAGAGAACGAGACAGCAGGGGATGAATGTGGGAATGGAGTGCCAGAAGTGTGCCTAGTGTTCACAAGAAGCCTATTTATTTAACTAATATGGTGGTAGTGTGGAGAAGGAGTGGGTGGCAGGAGGAAGTTAAAGAAATCTAGGAAGCTGTGGAGGGAGGAGGCAAATGTAGGAGTAGAATCAATCTGCAAAATGTGAAGTATGTCTGTCTATTTTTCCAAAGGTCCTGTGTTGGCCTTGGAACAACTTCAGTCCCAACATCCTCTATACTATGTGTTTAGTATTTCTGTTTTTTAAATCATGCGCATGGTGGTGTGGAACTCAGTAGAACTCAAGCCAATATGTTAACTTTTATTACATAGTAAGAATGAAAATTATGAAATACACACAGCTTTTGTGTACTAGCTGATTGCACACATATACTAACAATAAACAGCATTTCAGTTCCAAATATGATTAAACAAGATATAAAAGGAAAATGGAAACAACTGTTAAATGTATTATGTACCAATAATTGTATTTAATGTTGAATAAGAATGTGACTGAGGTAACTTGAGAAGTGATTGATGCTTTAGCTATTTGTAGTCCTTTGTGCCCTGAACCTTAGCAGTACCCTGTGGATGTT
Organism: Schistocerca serialis cubense; assembly: GCF_023864345.2. Taxonomy (NCBI): domain Eukaryota; kingdom Metazoa; phylum Arthropoda; class Insecta; order Orthoptera; family Acrididae; genus Schistocerca; species Schistocerca serialis. Next base: position 825,800,509 of record NC_064641.1, read on the forward strand.
TGATTGGCAATGTTATTTATAGTTCTCTAGGAATCAAGATTTCTTAATGCATAGAGTAGATACTCGTCTACAATGATGTTGCTTCTAACATGACAGTTTAGAGAACATTGTGGTACTGTACTGACTCCACATTCACATCTGACTGATACTATTTTCCCAGTTTTATGCACGTAGAGAGGGTATGAACTGTCTCATTTTGGAATGGATTGTGCCTTTACTTGGATTCATCTATTATAGTTCCTTTCTTTTGCAGATGTCTGGTGAACAATTTGTAAACCAAACAGTCTGTGTCTTTAACGTGCTAGCACCTTTGCCATGTATTGGTTTCCCAAGGCTTTAATTGAGCCTTGATTGTGTCTTGGTCCCCAGTGAACTCTGTCACTTCAGTGCACCTTTCCATAACCAATAGCATGTAACTCTCCATCTGATAGTTATACCAGGTGGACACATTCTCAGAATTATCAAAGAAAGGTATTACTGATGTACTAAATGCTTCTGTTGATTTTATAAGTACACTTTCCTGCATGCATCTTCTGTGTGCTTTTGCATATTGGTGGTACAACCACTGGGTGGACACACTTGCTGAGAATCCGACAATGGCAAGACAGATGGTAATATGATATAGCCTCTCTGCTGACAGTGGTAATTTATAAGTCACATTTCCATCTCAAGCTAGCTTATGCATATTTTGTAACTTTTGTCAGAGATGTAAAATTTTCTTTTTTCGTATAACTACAATCCTAAACACCTACAGCTCTGATTCCTACAATTAGGATGTTGTCCTAATTTGTGGATACGATTTCTAGTTAAGACACAATTTACCTTTCAGTTCCAAAATAGTTGTCTTGTGAGCAGCTACTGTATAAAAAAGGTTGTTGCTTTTACATGCAGATTTGCCCTTTATCTTCTGAGACAACAAATAGGGTGTTAGCTGTGTATTTAACGATACCGTCTACATTATCTGCTCACTCCAGCTCGTTTAGCAAGGGTTCGATGGATAAATCACAAAACCTTGGTAACGTGCTTGATTGTCTTCAACAGTGCATCTTGCCACTCAGCAGTTTTTTCACTACAGGAATCCATCAGATTATTATAAAGGCATATTAGAGTTTGGTGATCTATTAGCCAGTTTAGAATCACATACTGCTAAATGTCTACAATGCACCTATGGTGTCCATCATTGCTTGATGTACAGGACCGTCTTGGAAAAGACACAGCAGTACATAATCAAGGGGGAGGACTCTCGAACCCTGATGGAGACAGTACACGAGAACTCTGGGAATGCATTTGTGTAAATCGAATGACTGAGTTTGGCACAGTGATATTGTCGCATAACTACATAGTTGAGATGGCCGACATGGCCAAATTACATGACCTGCTGAAGATTAAATTATTTCTTCCCATGGTCGTAAATGTAGAGATATTCAACCCCCCCCCCAACAATGCCACAACTGCTAGCACTTTGCACATGCGGGTATTCGAAGTGGTGTCGCTCCCCGGTGCCGCAAATGTGCTGGTGGTCACACAACTCAACATTGCCAACTCCTGTACACAGTACCACACAAATGCGCCAACTGTGTTGCAGCCCATCTGGCCAACTACAGGGGATGCATTGCATACAAGGAGGTCTGAAGTGCAAAATTGCTAAACATGTAAAAGGTATGGCCATCACAGTTCTGAAACTGCCCCCATTCCCAGTAAGGAGTGGAATATCCTGTGCTGGAGTGGCAGCTGGCACCCCCAGCAGCGCAGGGCAGTCAAAAGAACCTCAGAGTCATGCACAACAAAAAGACATACAATACCCAACACCACACCCACATCAGCTAAACCACAAAATGCAAATAACACCCCTACCCTATATCCTGAGACCACAGACTTCAGCCCAAGACAAACCACAGAAGATGCACCTACATAGGGGCAGCCACAACGTGAGGAGGAGGAGGAGGAGGAGGAAGAGAAATGACCAGAGCAGGGGAACGTGACCACACCACAAGAACACAGACAACAGGACACCAATGGGCACATACACAATTCGGACACCAACACGATAGCCCGAACAACTCACCACAGAAGCCACACAGGTGTCCCAGCTATGACTCAGACAGCTGACACACAAGCCAGTCCACAGCAAATGCCAACACAAGTACCAGTGGCTGCCAACACAACCAATAACCCACACGCTGACACTCCCAAAATTAACTCAACACTCTGAAGAATAATGGAGACATTATTTCCCAGGCTCATGACCACCGAAGTAGTCATGAAGATTATGGGGTGTGTCTCACAACTCTTCTCACAGTTCATGTCGGGCTCGCTCAACTGGACTAGCAGACAAACTATTATCAGACTACTGTTTACACCAATACATGGATAACACGCCACACCAACCCTGAAACACAGTCACCAACACAAACTCAGATCCTGTTTTGGAATGCCAAACGGGATTGCAAACAAAAGAACCGAAATGGTTGTGTTCGTGGAGCAAAAGGGTATCCGAATCATCCTAATCAACAAAGCAGTGCTTACGCCTCACAAACAACTAAACATCTCATGTTATTGCATTTATCGTACCGACTGTGCAGATGGCAGGAAGGGGGGTGGTACAGCCATCATTGTACACAAAGACGTAGAGCTCATGAACATCGAGCTCCCTGCACTTGAGAAACTAAAGGCTATGGCTGTCAGGGTTAAGTTCAACAGAGCCAACACCACACTGGTATCACTGTACAACCCTCCTAAAAACATAGTAACTCAACATATCAGCACAGTTATCAACATAGCACCGCAGGTTATCACTGCTGGAGATCTAAACACGAAACACCCTGACTGGAATTCATGAATACATACCTCCAACAGCTAGAAACTATACAATCATGCAGTAGGCCAAAACTACATTATATTTGGGCCAGATGTCACCATGTATGTGCTAGCACAGGTCCTCAGGCCAGACATGTCAGACATAGCCCTCATCGAGGACATCACATGCACACTCAACCTGGAAAATGATCTGGACTCAGACCACATGCCTGTAATACTAAACACAGAAACAACACTGCAGGATGCAGAACCACGCAGAATACTGAACTACAAGTTCGCGAATTGGACCCTTTTCAAAGAAATGTTTGATAGTCATAGTCCAGACACCCACAAAATTAACAACATCCAACAAATTGATGAGGTGGGGGAGGCTCTTACTACTGGCATCCGAGGCACAGTGACTGATACCATTTCACATACAACAGCACTCGACAGCTCTGCCCCAGGAAATCCTGGGCCTTAGCTCATTGAGGAACCACCTCAAGAAATATTGGCAGCGTACCAGGTTCCCATTCTGCACACTGCATGTCAACAGACTCCAGGATATACTACGAGAGAAATACAAACATTTTGAAATGAGCAATGGGGCCAGAAACTCTTGTCCTGCCATGTGGAAGCTAGCCAGTCACATCATCAGGGAGAAACATTACATTCCCACTCTACAAGGACTAGATGGCCTAGCTTACTCCACGAAGGAGAAGGCAGAGCTTATGGCCACAACACTTGCAGCATCTTTCGTGCCGAATCTGGCTCCTTCAGATAGAGTATTCACACTTGAAATGGAACAGGAGGTTACATGACTTGTAGCTCAGCCCACTTGCAATGAAATCAGCTATCAGGTGTACCAACGTTATGAAAGCCCCTGGACCCAGTGGCATTCAAAACCATGTCTTCCAGTAGTTCACAGATAGAGCCGTAGAATACCTTGCACACGTAATGAATGCCATATTTGAACAGCAACACTTCTCTGACTTTTGGAAGATGGCCAAGCTCCTGATTTTCAGAAAGCCAGAGAAAGATCACTCCATCCCACAAAATTACTGACCCATCAGTCTGCTGTGCTCGTTCAGCAAGATTGTTGAGAAGTTAATAATAAAACGCATCACTAGGCACCGCATCACCAATGTCACCCTAAGACTGGAGCAGTTTGGCTTTAGGCATCCCCCTCAACAACACAACTACTCCTCTGTGTAGTCAAACATACAACACACAGGTAAAACACGAACAAAGTCACAGGGGCTGTGATCCAGAACATCAAAAAAGCTTTTGACTGTCTCTGGCACAGCAGCCTTATACGCAAACTAAGTGATGCTGGTGTCCCCAACAGACTTGTACGTCTCATACAATCCTATTATCCAAGCTGCAGTACCCCAGAGAAGCATCTTGGGCCCATCTTGATGAACCTCTACATTAATGACTTTCCAGCAACACAAAACACGATGTTAGCCATGTACGTGGATGACACAGCCATGCCTGTGCACGACTGGAAACCGTTGAACATAAATTCACAGGTACAGACAGCTCTCAGAATTGCCAAGCCTTGTTTTGAATGATGGCATATTAAAGTAAACATCGACAAGTGCGAAGCAGTTCTGATCACACACAGAGCGAAGCTACTTCACAAACATCAACACAGTCTACAGGTAATACTACATGCATGCCCAATACGTTTCAGAGATTAAGTCAGATATCTCAGTGTCTGGCTGGACTGGGAACTTACATGTGGGGGACCACACTGAATACTTTGCCAACAGAGCACAAGCGAGACTCAAACAATTCTACCCAGTGCTCAAAAGGGAACTGCCCTAATAGGAGGGTGTTGAAGTCCATATACACGACACTGATTAGACCTCTGATTATGTATGCAGCTCCCATTTGGGGATAAGCAGCTCCTACACACCTGTAAATCATACAGAACAAAGTGCTACGCATCATTAGCAATGCTACACACGCACCATGGCTCTTCAAAATGAATACTGCCTTGAAACCCTCAAGAAGGTATTCAAAAGACACACCACATGACTATACAGGAACTCGAGACACTCGAACAATCCTTTCATCCTCCCTCTGGGAAACTATGATCACAACCATAGATGGAAGCATAAGTGGCCAAAGATGCTACTAGCTAGGGCATAACCACCTATGGCGAGCTAACATACACCCACAAGCGACAACCCCAGCAAGCCCCTACAAATCAGCAACATTGACTGGATATGCCAGCTGCTATTAAAGCTGACCAACAGGCTACAGCAGGGAAACCGACAAGCTCGCACACTAACTCGCAAACAAACTGCCAACAGTACCCTATGCTGTGAATTGGATACATGACCTATCGGACACAAAATGATGGTGAACCTAACTGCTACAGGTTTGTTGATGCTGACTGAGAAGCCAACACTGACAGCCAGCAACAGCCACTGAGTAACACCACCGCACAACATCAAATGTATCGACCTGCATGATACCCACTACTAACAAAGCCTACCCTTGCATGACCTGGTGCAGGCAGTGAGAAAACCATTTCTGCTCTTACAAGCCAAGAAGAAGTTTCTTCCCTTGGTTCTTGCCTTGGCACTTTTTTCCCTGTCCCCTTCAAACCACTACCATTCATTCAACTTTTGACCCAATTTATCTCCAGATGAGCACATATTAATGGTTAACCTTAACCAAATGTACGCAAACATCACAGTACCCAAACCCTGTGAGACCTCACTTTAGTGAGAACTAAACCTTATGCAGAGATGGCAGTAGACCTTTTGTGTTGGCCATCATGCCGGTGTGGGTGTTAGGGGCTCCACCTCTTTTAAAAAAAAATAAAAACAAAAAATATACCTACCAACAGCTGCCTGTAACTCCATGATGACCAAATGCTTGTTACATAAATATGTCACTTCAGCACCACGATCACAACCTTAGAGTCAACCAGCTTCTGGATCACTATAGCTGTAGCTGGGAATTAAGGTATTAATGTCATTTCTAGTGTAAGGATTGTAGTGTTTTGAGAACTTCCACGTAAATTCTAGAACCCCTCAACCTTCCACCGTCTCGAACACACGAAATTTTAGATGTGAGTGGGGGAAGGAACCCTATCTACTGTGCGTCACCTGTCTGTGTGTGCAGATCCAAAGTTTATCATGAAAAGACGGTAGACACGGCGGTCGAACAGCACCAACAAGTACTTATTGGTCGCACAATGGAAGTTGTAATGAAAGCACACGGCAGAACCAAGGAACTTCTGTGTTATTCTGTGCTATTTTATAACTGTGACTATTGTTAGTGACAAAAGAACATTTTAGTTGAGAAGACTTTTAAGTAACTTTTAACTTGAACTTGCTAGAGGCAAGACATGTGTATGATTCCTGTATAATCGAGTAGTGGTTATCAAGCCAACTCTGTTGTAAATGTAACTTAATTGTTTCTGATGTGAGACGACGTGGGTGACTTACAGGAAGTCAATTGTTTATGTGAGAAGTGTGAAGTTCCTGTGACTAGCATCATTCTTCGGAGAAGAAGTTTGTAGAGGTTCCAGAAGCCGGCTATTCAGAGAAGAAGATCGGCTGTGTACACCAAGTAAGTCAACTCGTGTAAGAGAAGTGGGAAGTTTGCACATACACTTCACACACTCTTAGTCGTCAAAAATGTTAGAGGCTTCTGGCTGCTCATCTGCCAGTCTGTATAATTTCGTCATCTCAAGCCTAGTATGCCTGATACATTAATTTTAGTTAGGACTATAAAGGTTCAAAGTATGTATGTATGTGTGCCTCAATGAACTTAGACACAAGTTAACTCATTTTATACATAGGAAACCTGCATTCTTCTGTGGGTCATAGTCACTGATGAGGCATACTAACTGTGTCTATTGTTATTGCCAAAGTTGAATCACTATCACTGCATCCAAAAGAGCTCCAAAGTTCCCTAGTTCCCTGTTGCTGACGATTTTCAGTTACATGTGGCTGAGAAAGTGAGTATAAAACAAATGCTGTTCATATGCTAAGGTATCTACCTCTCAGAGCATCTGGTGATGGCAACTTCATTAGCTGCTTAGGTATTACACACCTACCAAATCATATTGGCTGTCCTCATTAGCATGGTTAATGACAGTTTATGCAGGGGAAAAATGAAGAATTGTATGGTATGGTATGTTTGTTTACCTACAAATTTAATTATCATTTACTATTTTCCCTCCAAAGTGTACCTAATTATATAATACTGAAGTGTGTTGGACATCCCAATGGAAAATATGACCATCAAGCTAATTTTAAGTTTTTGAGAATGAGCATAAAAAGTGAAATGTTTCCATAACCCAAATGTGTAACTATGTTTGTTACACTTTATTGTGTTTCTTTGAAAAAAAAATCTTTCTGTGCCAAAAAAGGAAGTAATCATCTCCATCACATATGTAGTACCTTGGATTGTTGCAGCGTCTTGTCGATACTCGAATCCCTGTGCTTCCTGTGCTTAGTAGGCCATCATCTCCCAACAGGCAACCTGATGCACACTCAGAGTATGGAGACCATTCACTCCAACCACCATCAACTTGCTGATTTGCAAAGAAGCCTGCTTGGATAGCTGACAGTCCTCTAGTGATGCATCGACCACTGCGGCACCACTGCAATGTCATTAAAATTGCCAGTTTTTATTTACATGGAAAAACAATCATGATTGAGCATCAGTTTTTTCTCCAGCTACAGCTACTATATGGTTTAATGGAACCAAGTTGGAGCACATGCATGTGTTAAGAATAAAAGGACAACATAAATTCATAAGCTGATCATCATCATCTTTTTTTTTAAATGCATAACCACTACCCAGCCAATCTATGGTAGTAGTTATCTTTACTCATTCCATTGTTCCTGCTCCACACAGTTTTCAAGAATCATATGTAGTATAATAAAGTGAGACAAAATGCTAACAAACACTTAATTAGAAGACGACAATTTTGTTCTGAATAATGCAGCATTACAAAGTAATTTATGAAATGTTACATTTGGCTATGCATTAATGTAATGTAAGAGTGTGATTTGGAGACAGTAGAGTGTTGTCAGGAGACTGTTTCAGTACTGTGCATCATTCTCAATATTCATATAATGGGTGAAATGGTGATTCAAACTTTTGATGCTATAGTTGGCTAATTATTGCAATGTCGTTAAGCAGCAAGTCAAGAACTGTTAACTATAGTCCATAATTGCTCAATATGGTACAATATTGTGATAATAATACAATGGAGAGTATGGGCAATGTATGGGAAGATATTGACCTCCGAAAATAACTCCTTGTCTTAGCATCAGTGGAAGTAAGACTGAGTGGCAATATTGTAGAAGTATCAGAACTTTCCCATGTTACTTCTTTAAGCTCTAAACGTGACTATACACTGTTGACTGAGAGGTGTTTTTGTGGGATACTGTTTAAAAGAGGACTTCATGCGTGTGCATAATAATCATTTGCATCAGGGCAGAACGTTTCATACCAGTGGCTAAAGGTCATACATAATACCTGTAAATTATGCAACTTATCAGTCTGTGTAGCTGTGATAGAGCGATTGTGATAGAAATGTTGATGTTATAATGAAGCAGTTTTAATGATCATCTGTGTGTTAATGATGTCTTGAACCAAGTGTGCATGGGCATTCACTAACATCGATGTACTATTGAGAACTGTCATATGATATGTTACTAATTTGCTGTAATGTAACCAGTTGGACTCACAAAAATATGTTTTATTATATACCCTCAAGTGGTGCATAATTGTTCAAACCCATCACATCAGCTGTTTCTACTGCTACTTGGAAAGAAATTGTAGCTCTCAAAAAACTACACTTCATTACATTTAGAAGTACATAGCCTCAAATGCGACTTGGGTTCTGAAATTACTGATTCTCTTGTAGTACATGCTTTTTTACTTAATGAGTTAAGTGCAGATGGTAGAAGGTGTGAACTTTTTCTCTTTGAACATTAAAGACTGTGCCTTAAAAGCATGTCATGGAATAATAAATAGAAATGTATAATTGTATGCTTAGTGTTCCTATAGGATATACCAAAAGTAAATAAAAATTTCATCTAACTTACTACTTACTTTGCAAGCTGTAAAAGCTCAAACCTCAACTCATATTATTTATTTATTATTATTATTTTTTTTTTTTTGTAAATGTCTATTAGCACAGATCATTATTAATTGAATACTAGGACTATTGCACATCAGATAGGCACATCAAAAGCAGCTGCTGACCTTCTGGAAAATATTCTTAGCAGATTAACAACAACTACAGACTGTATTCCTTGTACATTTCTTGCTCATCCACAAGTGAATGCCTCTATTATACATGCAATCATCTCTTGTTATCCCATGAAGTGAGAAATATTCTTCTCACCCCCTCCAAATTGATAATCTGTCACTGTCTCAACCCACTCAGTACTCTTATCAATCCTTATGCCCCATCTGTGCATCTGCCTACTATCCATCTAACAAATGGCTGTTGCCAAACTTGGCCAGTGGCTGCCTGAGCCACACTGTTATGTGAAATATGCTGTTCAGGAAAATGTTGTTGATTCTAACAATCGCTGCACTATCTGTGCCATCTCATGTCATCCTGCTAACATCAGTTTTTGTGAACTGAACATTTGGAACTGTAGGTCCATCATTAGCTTCATTCCTGCAATCTCTCAAAACATGTATAATCTTGTTTCTTATACTGATGGTGCAGTGGTTAGCACACAGGACTTGCAAACGGGGGCAACGATGGTTCAAATCCATGTCTGGCCCTCCAGATTTTAGGTTTTCCATGACTTCCCTAGATCACTCCAGGCAAATGCCGAGATGGTTCCTTTGAAAGGGAATGGCCAATTTCCTTCTTGATTGTAGAAATAATCTGACCTGGTGCTTCATCTCTAATGAACTTGATGTGGGTGGGGTGTAAACCCTAATCTCCCTTCCTTCCTTTCTTCCTTCTTATTTTGAAACAGTTTTATACATGTGCCTTCCACTTTGTAATGTATAGCTTGTCACTAATATTGTAGAGTAAGTGATTCCATTTTAATTCATTGGGGTTAATTTGCATGGGCATGAGGAAACATGTAAACCACAGTACAGAGGTTCTGCTAAGGAGTTGTATCAAGATTGCCTGACCGAGTGCTACAACAGATGTCAAGAGCACAGACTGTAGACAATATCATTATAGAATATATTTGATGGATTTCCATGCCAGGTTCCGTATTAGGATGACATTGCATCAAAATGGAATTTCCCTCCAAAGTTTGAACAAGAAGTCAATTTAGTCAGACCAAGGGTAGTATGACCTCTGAAACTACTTACTACAAGAAAGTGTAATTCCACAGTTTCCAGTAACACATTCATTTGGCTGTTTTTATCCTGAGAAATAATGTGAAAGCAGGATGACTTGATTTGTGACTATAGTTGTGAAACATAAATTGCTTAGTACAGAAGAGTATCTAATGCAGATTCCATTCATGAAGTTGGAAAGAAACACTGGTTGGCTAAAGAGTTGATAAATGCAGTAACAGCACTGTCCATTAAAGTAAAGGGTCCATTCTTTAGCCCTGATCTCGGAGAGAGTTTTAATCAAGATTTATAGAAGACTATTCCCTCCAACCAATTAGTTTATGAACCTTTTTTTTTCCATTTTGTGTATGAAGAGAATACTGATGGTTGCATCTTTAAAAATAAATAGTAAAAATGTTCAAGTGGCACAAAAAAATGCAAGGTCATGTTTGATAGAAAATGCATAGTCAACTGATTTTCCCTTCTTTCAAGAAAAAACTAACAAAAATGATTGGAAATATAGCTGCTACTTGGGTAAGCGTCTGGGAAGTTGCCATCTTAACTGCATAACTCAGCTTAAGTTCCAAACTAATGCATACATCCCAAATAAATTACAGTTTTATTGAACTGTAGCACCAGTTACAGTTACTGAGTCCTGCAGTTAGTTAAAAATACACTGACCACATCCTTTTATCCATGATGAATTAGGAGCTCTGCAACTGTTCAGGAAAATATCTGTTTTATTGTGTTGAATCAGTTACACTTTTTGTCGAAAGTACAAGCTATTTTTAAGTAACTAGTTTCACTCATGGATTTCCTGCAGTCAGAATATCTACATGCTATGGCAGTGGTTCCCAACAGGTGGTCCGCAGACCGCAGCTATGCCAGAGGGGTTCACAAGATGCTATTAGAATAAAAAATATATTAAATATATTTCGTATGATAACAGATTTTTTGTTTTGGCTGCTTGCTGCATGAGCAGAGCTTTAGCGAACGCTAACTTCTGCATCTAGCGTCTTCCTAGAGCCAACTACAGTAGCACACTCTAGCGCGAAACTAGAATTAGTCAGAGGCAAATAGTTGTGCTGTATGCCATTAGACTGTGTGCACTTCCTCTTTGCAGCTGACAACTGACAGTCACTTTACACAGAAACTCGCATTTCAGACGACAATCGGCCCCTTGTTAATTTATTGCCAGTGCTTTAACAATGTTGTTTACATATTCAATATTCTATATTAAAATAGTAGAGTTTGAAAAATAAATACTAAACACCCAGATTTGAAGGCAAAGATTTTGAGCAATAATCAAAAATGTAACAATAACAATGATGGCTAAATTGAAAAAGTTTTAAGATCAATATTTTTTCAATAATGAATATGTCAATGTTTTTCTAAGTACCAAAAATAGAAAACGTATAAAAAGACTCTTAATTTGGCTTTTTTAGGTACTTGATACTGTGATATGACAAGGTACCAATCATGCTCGATGGGGGGTCCTCGAGAAAATTTTGTTGGGAACCCCTGTGCTATGGTATAGAATCACAGAGTTCCTGGATATGCTCTCCTGCAGGATAGCCACCCATGCCTTCCATGTGGTTTGTTTGTAACCCCACAAAGCATTAGCTCTGCCCCCTGGAGTATCATGACAAATTTCTGTCCAATCATATCCTATACATTTTTAATAGGCCACATGTCAGGTGATCATCCGTGCTAGATAAAGTCATACATCTTCTCAAAAGCAGGTTTGCACACCCTGCTCCACATGTGGCTGGAATTATCCTTCTCAAATATGGCACATTGTGGAATATCCGAAAAGAACCAGAATGTATCACAGTTATCACCAAGTTTTATCGGTGTAATGAATTTTCAGGAGTGCAGTCATATAAATTCTTTTCGTCTCTTAATATTATGGCTGCATAATACCCAGCCATCTGAATCAATGGACCTTGAATCTCATCTTATAAAATTGCGACCCATGCCAATGAGCACTGTGCCATTGTTTTTAAGGTATGATCCAAAGTGCAGTACTAGACATACTGTCCAAATTAAAGACGGCAGCCTTCTGGTGAAGAATTTACTTATTCATATTGTTGGCATCTATGGATAGGGTGTAGAATGCGAGTATTTCTGTAGTTGGCTCATAAAAAACAATGCTACAGGTTCCCTGTTGATATTACATAAGGCTATACGTGGAATTTGTGACAAAGAAGTCCACACAGAGTGCATGCCAGCGAGGTACATCTGTTATATGAGCGACATTCCGTTGACTGTTTGTCAAGTGCATATTGGCAAAGTCCATAGGCTTATAAGACAGGTGTTAGGGGTATATAATCAGTCATTTGATTCAGAAGATGGATGACCATTTCACAGAAAAAATATCAGACAAAAAAGGAATTGGTTATAGCTGCTCTCTTGAATTTTAATTGACATATCATACATGTTTATCATTGTGATGCCTGGAACCATAGTAGGGAGATCCTATGGCCCTGGGGACTACCAAAACTTCCTCCATATCTCCCTCTGAAAAACTACTTTTTTCTATGCATATTTACAAAAATTTTAATTTGGGAGTAAGTTTACTAAAAATGAAGCACAGCAATGAGCAAAGAACATTAAGAAATTCGATGCTTTAGCATGTATGAGAGTTCCATTTTTACTCGATTTACAATGAAATACCTAATAAATAATTAAGGCCTACTTTCAGTAGTCTTACGGCACAAGATGCGTGAGCAATGCAAACAATTACCAATGGCAGAGCACGTGTATATGTAGTAACCTTGGAGCAGACATTTGTTTATACAAGAGTTCCATGTAGATGAATGATTCAGTTGCCTATAAGCATTACAGCTAACTCCTGTATTATTAATCCCCACATAATTCTTTTCTATTTGCACAGTAGATTGTTATTAACCAAAACTTGGGAGCAGCAACAATAATGGCTGGGGAGAGAAGTAAATTACATTTCCCCACTGACTGTCTTCCTTGCTTTGTCCACCAAGTGTCTCACTCCAGCCCTTACCGTATTTACTCGAATCTAAGCCGCACTTTTTTCCGGTTTTCGTAATCCAAAAAACCGCCTGCGGCTTAGAATCGAGTGCAACGCAAGCGGAAGTTATGAAAAATGTTGGTACGTGCCGCCACAACTAACTTCTGCCGTCGAATATATGTAGCGCTACGCAGGCATGCTTTGTAGGTACAAAGATAAATACTGGCGCCAAAACCTCTGCGTCAGTAAATAATTTTTTTTAAAAAAAGTGGAAGACGAGCTTTTTTTCTCCGCCGCGAGTTTCGACCACTGCATTTTCATACATTATCCAACGAAGTAAATACAAAAGCAGTATCGTTCATCTTCGAATGGTGCACAGTTTCAGTGTACTACGAAAATCTGACTGGCAAGACTGTTTGGGATGTTTGTCAATATGGCCAACTCTACGTTCTGAATTTTTTTCGTATCTGTGAGAAGAGATGGTTGCTAATAGGAACCTGATGAAATTTGAATCACATACAGTATTCTCTTCACCATAAGAATAATACGAATATAAACATTTTGCCATGTATTCTTTCGTGTTTGCTGCTATCTCATTTAAATCCTGTCTGCCTAATAAACTACGAAACTAGAGTGAGACAACAGCAAACGCGGAAGAATATACGCATCGTGTCATGTTTATATTCGTATTATTCTTATGCCTAATAGTGATACAGTCAGAAATGAAGCACGGCAAGTGACTAGATTTTTAAATCTAAGATGACTCTAATTTCTGTGCAGAATTTGATGTAATAAAGAAGTGGCCGCAAAGATTTTCAAACGGAGAAAAATTTTCGCCTAACTCTCGTTCAGAACATGTTCTATCATACGCAGTCTATTACTTGATTCTTGTCGATCATTATCAAAGAAAGCAGCAGTTATCAACAAATAGCAGTCTCTTGCCATTGTTTCGCTAATGAGACGATTCCTCTTTCGTTTTTAATTGTACGCGGCGGTAGCGCGCACAAAAGCAAGCCATGCCGCGAGCAGCGACAGGCTGTAAACACGCACTATCAGAATGCGACAAACAATGCATGACACAGTGCAGTAATGCATTTTCAGCTTAAGAGTGACGCAAACACCTATAACAAAGAAAACGGCATTTATCAGATCAAAGCAAAATAAGCAATCGATTCAAACCAGACGAAGCACGTGAAAAAGGAAGGGTACCCGTATAAATACGGACGGAGCGCCTGACGCATAGCAATGGCTACGTGGTAAAGCTTAACTGCTAAGCTTACGACCCGAAACAAACTACTGTAGCTATATCGTCATTCATTCGACCTAAATTGTGTCTCATATTACAATGGACCAACTTTGTTTCGATTTGGAGGTGCGGCCTAAAACTTTTCTCTCCCCTTGAATTTCGAGTCTCAAATTTCAGGTGCGGCTTAGATTCGGGAAATTTTTTTTTCCTTTATTTCGAGTCTCATTTTTCAGGTGCGGCTTAGATTCGAGTGCGGCTTAGATTCGAGTAAATACGGTACTCGTCAAAAATAGGCAGAAATCTGAAGCATTCAGTCAAACAGCATATTTGCTTCAGCGTGTGCTTGCTGAACAATGAGATCCTACAATCCAAAAACATAAAGTTTTGACAACCAGCTTGACAGCAATGGTATACGTATGTCCATTGCTATCTGCCCACTGCATGTCTTGATGCTGGACAATAGACATTAATGGAAAGGAATTTGGCAGGAAAGTCCCACTTTAAACTGACAGTGTCAAACACCAACACAGAGAGGTTTCCAACTGTTGCAGTAATCTAGTGTCAAATCCACACTGTGGATGAAGCTTTACAGTCTCCAATGGGTGTATGGACAAGAGTGTGGTCATCCTATGCTGCAGTCACAGTCACATCACATGGTTCAGTAACTGCTTCTTATTATGTACAGCTCTTCTACCCAATGGCTCCATACACAAATCAGTGTTGTAATAGCATTCCCTGTGTGAGCCAAAATGTCACAGTATTCTGCCCCACTGAAACTCCCTCACAAATTGATGTTGCACAACTTGACATCAGCGGGACACACTGACACTATCTTTCAGATTATCATTTCATTGTATGCCTCTTTGCTGACAAAAATAGTGTAACACTGCCCATTCTAATCACACAATACACTCCTTGCTTGGCTTCTCTGTATCCCACTATCTTGGCAGCACTTATTGCTGGTACATTGTTTGGCTTGTTATCTGGGTTGGGATTCATATGAATCATTCTTTTCTAATCTACACTAACTGAATATATATGTGTCAAAGCTGACAGTTATTCAGTAGAATAATCTTCATCTTATTATGAATCTGATTTCAATCAGAAATGCGTTATATTTACCAGGAGACAAATGGACTGACCAATACTTAGACATATGAGGAAGTGTGATCAAAAGCAATGCAAATTTTTAATTTCATAGGCTTTATAAATCTGATTTTCAAAATTTTTTTCATCTAGTTGGTACACATGTTCCTGATGTATGTTTGCATTTTCAACTGTTGTCAACAATCAAAAATGCTATATTTGTTTGCAAATGCTTGGCGAATTTTTACTTTCAAAAAGGATGGATCAAAGAATTTGTATTAAATTTTGCTTGAAAATGAAATAAAGTGCAGCACCACATTTGAAACGTTAACTGTGGCTTTTGGAAAATCTGCTATGAGTAATATAAGAGTTTAAAAGTAGCATAAACTTTTCAAAGAGGATCAAGAAGATGTTGAAAATGGCAATCATCCTCAACACCTTAACACATCAATTTCTGACGGTTCTGCAAAATCACCATCAGAGAGATTGCTGATGATATTAGCATACCCTTTGGCTCATGCCAACCAGTTTTTTTTTTTTTGGGCATGAAACGTGTAGGAGCAAAGTTTGTTAAAAAATTGTTGAATTTTGACCAAAAGTGACATCACATGAACATCACTCAGGAATTGCTAAATTAAAGTCAGTAACAATCCAGAGCTTTCGAAGCTGGTTATAACAGGTGACGAAAGATGGGTATACAGGTATGACATTGAAACCAGGCCAGTCATTCCCATGGAAACTGCCTGGGAAAAAAAAAAAGAAAAAAAAAAATCGAGAAGTGCAATCACATGTGAAGGTTCTTCTCATTGTTTTCTTCTATTACATATGGTCCTACAGACAATAAGGAATATTACCTGGAAGTTATGTGCTGTTTGCATGAAGTAGTCTGAAGAAAATGACCAGAATTGTGGCAGAACCACCTGTGGAAATTTCATCACAATAATGCTCCTGTTCCTGCACCATTTCTTGTTCATGACTTTTTGGTAACGAAAGAAAACCATTATGTTGCCTCAGCTACTGTATTTGCTGGACATGGCCCCTGCGACTTCTTTCTATTCCCAAGACTGAAGAGAACCATGAAAGGACATTGTTTTGTCACCACTGATGAGATGATAACAGAATCATTAAAGGAGATGAACACTGTAACAAAAAGTAAGTTCCAGAAGTGCTTCCAAGACTGGAAAAAGTGCTGACACAAGTGTATTATATCTGAGGGGGCTTACTTTGAAGGGGACAAAGTTGATGTTGAATAATAAATAAAGATTATTTAAGAAAAACAAAAACTCCCATTACATTTTGATCACACCTCATGCAGCTCCTATTTCAGCTAATAGGGACATAAAGTAAATAACAGCAGAGCAACAGATTACAATGTGTTGAGAGAGAATGAGGCAGCTACGGGAGAAAATAAGTAAAATGAAATGTAAATAAACAAATTTAGCAAGCAGTAATGGGAAAAAGAATCTTTGGATATCAGGCTAATGTGCAATGAGTCTTGGAGGATCACTGGATGAGAAGATATGATGTAGAGGAAGTGCAAAACCTCAGAGATCAGGAAAATCAGTGCTGGTTGGGATAATCTAAATATTTCATATGGTATAGCAGACTCTTGGGTCATGCTGTGCTTGAGTACTGCACATCCCCAGGTGCACAGTTTGCCTGGGTCAATTCAGAAGAAAGTTTTGCTAATGTTAGTCATTCCATATTGGAAACAACAAACAAAAATTGGAAAGACAATATCTCAGCATATGAATGGTAGATTGCACATAGACCCAAGTAACATATCAGGAAATTGTGCTAGCTTTTTGGATATGGTGTCACTCTTTTTTACGAGCTCTGCATCCAGGCCATGAGGGCCCAAGGGATGTAGACTGGCAGCTGTGTTATCCTCTGCCTTGTGGCATCATTTGAATGTGGTATGGAGGGGCTTGTGGTCAGCACATTGCTTTCAGACTGTGGAGCTACTACTTCTCGTTCAAGTATCTCCTCAGTTGGAATCATGAGGCTGAGTGCACCTTTCATCAGTCCTCCCACCAAGACAAAAAATCCTTGGCAGTATGGAGAATCAAATCTGGGCCCTCCACATGGGAGCCATTTATGCTGACCACTCAGCTACGAAGGCGGACACTTCTATTTTAATATAGTTAGTCACATCTATGGCCACAGCAATATTGCAAAAATCCAACTAAACACTTAAGTGTGTACCTAATTAACACTGTGTATTCGTACCTTGTTCCTGCCACATGGTGTTCCTTCAAGTGCTGGATGAGATGTCCAAGTGTAACGGTCACGTTGACAGTGCAGATCCCTGCAGATATCTTCCAATGGTTGTTTCACAGCATGAATGCTGCCATGCCCATATTTAAGCATACCTGTCACATGAGTAAGTGTTCGCAGCAAGTGAATTTTCAAAATCAAATTACAATTAAATAACGACATGAAAGGAACTGCTTCATCTTTCAGCGATTACATACAAACAGATCGGATGTGTGTTCACAGGAGTCAAGTTGGCTCCATCTTATGCCAATCTTTTTTCATGCAGAGACACAAGCAGATAATCAGTGCCTCATTTAAAAATTGGCATCTGGCCCTTAACGTAAATAAATGTAATGTGGGGGTTGTAAACAGACGAAAGGATCTGATAAACAATTTGTAGTTACTGGAATCAGTCACAACCTGAAAATATTTAGAAGTTTCTGTCCAGAGTTACTTAAAGTAAAATGAACACATAAATTTAAGTGTGAGGAAGGCAGGTGCCAGTCTCAGATTTACTGGAAGAATCCTAAGACACAATAGTTCATGCATGTAATAGGTTGCTTACAAAATCTTTGTTTGACCAATTCTTGAGTATTGTTCAACATTGTTCTGTTAGATGAACAGAAGAGGGTGAGGTGTGAATGCACAGGACTGCCAAATCGGTGTCATTATTGATAATAAATTCAAAGTTATTGTGAACTGGGTGTGAAGTTATTATCCTCTTGTGAGCTTTGTGTGTTTTCTGTGGTTACATCTGTTATCTTTGGAATCATCAAATTACCACTCAGAAGGCAACATATGTGATAACACAACAAAAAGGAGCATCTGAATTATCATCTGCAGCAACCACATTGTGTGTAATTATTTGCCGTGACAGCCTTGTATTAAATTAACCATTATTATTATTCGCATGACAGATGCTCCACTAAACACTGAAATGACTGCTGTAAGTGTAATACTCAGCCTGATGACTGTAAAGCCATAATTTTTATGGTCTGCTCAGTTAAGAGTAAGTTAGGCTTAGACCACATCACTTCCAATGAGACTAATTGTTGGGCCAACTCTTAATGAGAAGATCACTACAGGCGATCAAAAGTAACTTTACTTATCATTGTAGACAACTACACCATCAGGCATGCACTTCTATTCAATCCGAGATAGGTGACTTAAGCTGTTGCACAGAAGAACTAGATGATCACACGCCCATGAAAACTAACGCGTCACCTTCGTTCATTGAAAGACGTTGCGATGAATGATGACTTCCTAAGGAACATTTGGCAGTTACACTTGTCTGCTATAATTTTAAAAACAATAATAGCACTCTATCATTTTCTATCTCTGTGGCAATTACTGGATTTGTGTGCTTTGTTTCATTCTTAATTAAATTCATTCATTAAACACACTACTCTTTAAATAGCTAAACAGTAAATATTAAATATAAATTCCAAACAGGATGTTAATAGTACTTTAGCAGAAGTGACATCAAATGACAAAAATTTGATTAATACAGCAATTCAAATTGCAGTAGTATACATGTGATGGGTGAAATCAGAAATGAAGACAGAAATCCAGTGAAAGGGTGTTTGCAATTGCACATTCCTATTGTGCTGAATTAACACTAGGATTGTTACAAGTACTTCATGCATACTGTGCATAGTAATTATGAATAGTACACTACATTTAACCTAATTACCAAATATTTAACTGAAAAGACTCTTTGCCTGTATAAACATGTAATTATGCCATTATGTACAGGCCAGTACAACTGTACTTAAACAGGTACAATATGTTAAATTTATGTAAACAGCTTGAAAGTTAATAAACAAATACTGTATGAGGAGTGTTCACAGATAATGGGCAGTGATGTGAAGAAAAACTGTAACAGAAAAATAGAAGAATTACTCTAGGTGAGAGAGGATTTGAAAGAAAGATGAACATGAGATGAGAGATAGATTATATCCCAAAAATAAAGAGGATGATGTGAGAATGAGGACATAAGGGTAAGAGAAGAAAAAAAAATGTTGAATAAAAACAAATGAACTTACAAGAAAGAAAGGAAGGCTGAAGCAAGTTGCAGAGAGAGGATGAAGCAGAGTCTCATAGACAACAGATATTATAAGACTGGACAGATACTGGAAAAAATCCTGATGTATGGTATTTAACAACATTTGAACTTGGATAAAGTCCAGGTTCCAGTACTGGTAACTTACATGTTCACCGATTTTGCTGTGAATAAGAGACAAAATTTTTGTCATTGTGGTAATAATGGAAAAACTTATGTTACCTTACAAGGGAACCTCCCCATCGCACCCCCCCTCAGATTTAGTTATAAGTTGGCACAGTGGATAGGTCTTGAAAAACTGAAAACAGATCAATTGAGAAAGCAGGAAGAAGTTGTGTGGAACTGTGAAAAAATAAGCAAAATATACAAACTGAGTAGTTCATGGCAAGATAGGCAACGTCAAGGACACTAAGAACGCAGGAGCGCCGTGGTCTTGTGATAACGTGAGCAGCTGCGGAACGAAAGGTCCTTGGTTCAAATCTTCCATTGAGTGAAAAGTTTAATCTTTTATTTTCAGTTTATCTGACAAACTCTTATGTTTTCATCACTTTTTTGGGAGTGATTATCACATCCACAAGAAAACCTAAATCGGGCAAAGTAGAAGAATCTTTCTACCCCTTCACCAAGTGTACAAGTTAGGTGGGTCGACAACATATTCCTGTCATGTGACGCACATGCCGTCACCAGTGTCATATTGAATATATCAGATGTGTTTTCCTGTGGAGGAATCGGTTGACCTATGACCTTGCGATCAAATGTTTTCGGTTCCAATTGGAGAGGCACGTCCTTTCGTCTACTAATTGCACGGTTTTGCGATGTGGTCGCAAAACACAGACACTAGACTTATTACAGTGAACAAAGACGTCAATGAACGAACGGACAGATAATAACTATGCAAAAATAAAGAAAATAAAATTTTCACTCGAAGGACGCTTTGAACCAAGGACCTCTCGTTCAGCAGCTGCTCACGCTACCATGGGACCACGATGCTCCTGAGCTCACTTTGTCCATGATGTTGCCTATGCGACTCGTGGACTACTCAGTTTGTATATTTTGCTTATTTTTTCACAGTTCCACACAACTTCTTCCTGTTTTCTCAATTGATCTGTGTTCAGTTTATCAAGGCCTATCCACTGTGCCAACTTATAACTAAATCTGAGGGGGGTGCGATGGGGAGGTTCCCTTGTTAGTAAATTATGCTATGGAACATTGTTAATCTTACATTGAACATCAGCATCAAATCGCTCTCCTGGAAGAATTCTCTCAGCATTATGGTCCAAGGGCCCTGAGGCTGTGCTGTAATCCAACAAACACTCTGCCTGGGGAGTCCTGAAATAGAGCCCTAAAATGTCATTTTAATTCTCTAGATAGGACAAAATGCAGGAAATAGTTATAACTTTCTTATTTTTTACTGAATATCTTACTCTAAAAAAGCTTCCAAGTAGCGCTGGCTGCAAGGAGACCATGTAATTTTACCACTTCCAAGTGTGGGAGACATTATGTAGCTACCCGGATCACAGTCATTATCTGCTAGCGGCCCATCATGACGCATTCCAAGGCTGTAAATATATAATCTACATGAGTGCATTTTTGATAGTACCGTAATATAACTATGTATGTTGTCAGAACACAGTAACACGCAGAAAAATCTTAAGGAACTGATGCTCAACAGCTCAGATATGTTCAATAAAAGTCATGATGAGAAAGCTGTATGAAATAATATTTATTTGTTATTATCTGAATTGGTGTTGAGTATTTCACTCAGCATCAATGGTTTGACTGACTGTGACATGATGCTGTAGGGAAGGCTTTGCTGTACTCTTTACTCTAAAATTAAATTTGTTGAAAAGTTGCTTTGTGATACGTGGTAATGGTAACTGCACTTGGAAACAAATGGAGTCACAATTGTGCTCAAGATCAAGAGACCATTGGCTCTCAACTGAGATTTTCACAGTACTTCATGTTCAGCGCAGATTACTATTACCGTTTTATGTCAAGGTAATTTTTGATTCAGTTTCATTTAATAGTAATGAGTATGGGTGGTATCAGTCCTATAGCATGAATATTACATTAGGTCAAACCAGTGACAGGAAGCAAAGCTAAATACTAGTTTAGTTAATGGTAATGCAGCCGTTAGTACTTTTTCATCGCCATGACTTCAGCAGTAGAGAAAATTATGAAGAGCCCAGGTTGTGTGATTTAGCCAATCTCTGATAATCTTTAAATTGTTTACTTGCATAACTAAAAACAAAGTCATCATCAATGTACAGATGTTATGAGTACTAGTATTGAAATTTTATATCAAAATATGCTTGAAGTGTTAAACGCAACTGTGGCACTATTAAAAAATTTTGGAAAGCTAAAAGTTGTGCACCTGACTAAAGTTAAGAATGTAGTAGTCCTTGGTTGTCAGGTTGTGAATCACAGCTGACATCTTTCACTTCCTACATATTTAAGGAAAGCTCTAATATGATCACAGAGAATTCCGGGTGCTACACAAATAATGGACTAAGTAAAACTACCACTCAGTGTACTGTGGAAGAATTGAGTGGTAGATAGTAGTGTTAAAGTAGGTGACAGACTTCAGTTCATTGATAGGAACTTAAGAAAATGCAGTCAACCTACAAAGAAGACTGCCAATAAGACACTAGTGCAACCCATCTTAGACTATTGCTCAAGTGAGTGGGACACATACCTAAGACGACTATCTGGAGATTTCGATTGTATACAAAGGAAAGCATCACAAAAACATGGAAAAAACCAGAGCTGGCTATGCTATTTCACTAAAGCCTACTTACAAAGTTTGGAGAAACAGTGTTAAGTGAGGAAGATACTACAGCCCTTACATATCACTCCTACAGGCAATGCAGAGACAAGATTAGATTATTTACAGACCATACAAAAGCACTTAAGTAGCTTTTCACCCTATACTCCCTACACATATGGAAGAAACCCTAGTATGTGGTGACAGTGAGAAGTACCCTCCTGTAAACTTCACAGGGGTTTGCAGAGTATGTACATAGATGTAGATGTAAAGCAGGTCTGCGGTAAACATTTCAAATCTTAATCTTACAATGCATCACGTTATTTCAAGCAAGAAAAAATAACCTGTTGTAAAATTCCTTGAGATCAGTCAATAATATGGTAAAATAAAGTCAACATTAGATAAACTACTCAAGAAGTTGTGTTCTGCATGTTTTAATCAAAGAAGTATCTTTCATTGCGTCAACCTGAAGATGAGGATGTTGGCTTATTTTGCAATTTTTCACTCCCTACTGTCTTGTACAATTATAACTACACATCTTGCAGATGAGAACATTCAAATATTTTCCTCTGAAGAAATTTTGTTTTATTCTAAAGGTGTGGATTCAACTGCGTATTTAATTTTTTTTAATTTGTCATCAATATAACACAATAGACAGGACCTGTAAAATTGCATTTCATCTTGATTTTCAGCATATGAATGCAGATAGAGTTGTAATTAAAACCACAAACAATTAAAAGAAGAACAAAGACAGATTAGGGTCCAAGTCCTATCAATTGAGAGGTCATTAAAGACAGAGCACAAGCTGGGATGGTGGAGGAACTGGCTGTGTCTTTCTCAAATAAACCATCCTGACATTTGCTTTAACTGGTGTAGGAAAACCACTGAAAGCCTAAATCTGGGTGGCTGCCAGGGATCTGAAATGCCTTCTCAATGTGTGTCCTGATAGCTCACTCAGCAAATAGAAAACATCCTATGCGAATACACAGTGCTAGGTAACTCATTTTTACCTGTTAAGTTAAGAACTACACAGTATCTTTAAACAACACAGTTTGCACTGTTTGTGTAAATTCCGTCTTCTTCACTGAGTACTGTGTTGAGTGCAATCTGCTGTCTCTCTCTCTCTCTCTCTCTCTCTCTCTCTCTCTCTCTCTCTCTCTCTCTCAAACACACACACACACACACACACACACACACACACACACACACACACACACACACACACACAAAAATCAGAAATAAAAACGTAGACTTCCAACTTCACTAAACACACGCATATAACTCATTTTTATTCTTAATCTCTGAGCTATCTTTGAGCTCTTGATTTCAAAAGTATCACTTTCCTAGTGACACCTTCAAGAGGTGTATTATGATATGAATTTTTTCAGGGCTCATAAAACTTGTAATGTATGAAGGAGTCTTCTCAGAAATATGGTAGAATTCAAGTTATAGACTAAGAGGCAAAAACAGCAGCCACCGAACATTATTTTGGTAAAGTCTACTGACAACAAATTATGACTAGTCTTGATATAATTATGGAAATTATATTTAGATTACGGAGCTGCTATTTTTATCTGCTACTTCATACTAATCTTTCATATAAATTTTCTGAGTTCAGTGAACACTAGATGATGGTTCAGATGGCTCTAAGCAGTATGGGGCTTAACATCTGAGGTCATCAGTCCCCTAGACTTAGAACTACTGAAACCTAACTAACCTAAGGACATCACACAGATCCATGCCCAAGATAGGATTCGAACCTGTGACTGTAGCAGCAGCGCGGTTCTGGACTGAAGCGCCTAGAACTGCTCGGCCACAGCAGCCGACAGTGAACACTACCTATTGCTTGTATACTGAAAAAGTTTAAACATAAGTATCAGTGGAAACTGCATAATTAAGTCCAAATATTCTGTCAAATTATTTTCAGTTTCCTACTCCATGACTGCCACTGGCTATTAAAGACTTTTGCACTGGGTCATACAGTTTCTTTCTGAACCCTAGATGGGGATGCACGGTCTGTATGAAAATCATTTTTGATTCTAGTACTGTAGCTGTGAATTCCATAGTTCATCTTAAATTCACTTTTATTATTAACTATAGATACCATTAGAGAGTAAATGTATTGGTACGAGATATAAGACTCCCAAGATCCCCAAAGGGCTTCTGTAAGATGTTTGGTTATCAATTATAGATAATATTCTTATCATATTCATCTGTAGAATATATAAATTTTATATGTTAACCATCTCATCTGATTTATCAAGGCTCTGTTTAGTCAGAAACTACATCGCAAAAGTCCTAAACAAACCCAATTTGAAGACACTGAAGAAATTATGTGTACCATGGAAAGGCTTATTATGAAAGTATTGAGCTGTGCATAGTCATACAGCCTATTGCTCTGGGTGGTGAATGTTCATCAGAGAAAATGGTATCTTCAAGGGTGCCCCAGGGAAGTGTAATAGGACCACTCTTGACCTCGGTACACATAAACAACCTGACAGATAGGCTGAGCAGCAGTTTGTGATTCCAGAATGAGATTTTCACTCTGCAGCGGAGTGTGCGCTGATATGAAACTTCCTGGCAGATTAAAACTGTGTGCCAGACCGAGACTCAAACTTGGGACCTTTGCCTTTCACAGGCAAGTGCTCTACCAACTGAGATACCCAAGCATGACTCACACCCCGTCCTCACAGCTTTACTTCTGTCAGTATCTCATCTCCTACCTTCCAAACTTTACAGAAGCTCTCCTGCAAACTTTGCAGAACTAGCACTCCTGAAAGAAAGGATAATGCGGAGACATGGCTTAGCCACAGCCTGGGGGATGTTTCCAGAATGAGATTTTCACTCTGCAGCGGAGTGTGCGCTGATATGAAACTTCCTGGCAGTTTAAAAGTGTGTGCCAGACCGAGACTCAAACTCGGGACCTTTGCCTTTCACGGGCAAGTGCTCAAGTGTGGACCACTTGCCCGCGAAAGGCAAAGGTCCCGAGTTTGAGTCTCGGTCCAGCACACAGCTTTAATCTGCCAGGAAGTTTCAGTTTGTGATTGTTCGCTGATGGTGCTGGAGCATACTGGAAAGTTTCATTTTTGGGTGACTATAGGAGGATACAGGGTGGTTTTGTCAGAATTTCTATTTGGTATGATGCATAGCATCTTGCTTTAAATATGGAAAAACGTAAGTTACAACAGATGAGTAAATTCAGTGCAAATTTAGTATTAGTTGTGTGCTGTTTGATTCAGTCACATTGATTAACTATCTTGATGTAATGTTTTTAAGAGACATAAAATGGAATGAACACACAAGGTCACTTGTATGGAAGGCAAATGGTTGACTTCAGTTTATTTGGAGAGTTCTAGGAAAGTGTAGATTATCTATAAAGGAGACCATGTATAGAACACTTCCGTGGCCCAGTCTTTAATAAAGTTCTGGTTTTCAGTATTCGTATGAGATCAGATTAAAGGAAGACATCACAGCAATTCAGAGGCATTCTGCTAGATTTTTGCCGATAGTTTCTGTCAGTACACAGATATTATGTAAATTCTCCGTGAACTCAAATTGGAAGCCATGTCTTTACATGCAATATTGTTGAGAAAATTTAGAGAACCAACATTTACAACAGACTAAAGAATCTTTCTACTGCTGCTAATGCACATCTTGTATAAGGACCATTAAGACAAGATAAGAGAACCAGGGCTTCATATGGAAGCATATAGGTCATTGCTCCATTTGCAAATGGAAGCGAAAGGGAGTCACCAGCAGTGATACAAAGTATGCTGCACCATTCATCTTGTTGGCTTGCAGAGTATGTATGTAGTTGGAGAGAGTGAAGGAGAGAGAGAGACCAATTGCAGACCACTGTTAAAGAACATTCATAGCACTATTAACAGAACTGAAGTGGTGGTGTTATTGATGTGAAGGATAGAAACAGTACTGGTACATCATTCACTTCATTAATATCTTCTGCTGGAGCCCAGGCAATACATTAAATTCTGGAAGTTTTAATATGAAGTTTTAATATGATGATGTTATTGTAATTTAAAGTAGAGGACAGGTTCCCACTTAAGTTTGATTCTCCTCTACCTTCAAAATATAAAATCTAGAGTACAGTAATCTGTGTGCCGCTAGCACCACACATTAGTGAGGTGTCTTACTCAGAGATGCATCTGGCTGGTTTTGTAAGTACGTTATTGACAGACAGTGATCATTGGCAATTGCTCCTCACCATTTGCTATCCTTAGTAAGTTGGTTGTGTGTTCCATTGATCAGTCGCACGGTACAGTAGCGGTAACGATGTGGAACGTGTCAAGTGCACAGAGTTAATGATTAATATTTCTATTATTTACCCTATTCCCTTAAATGGCACAACATGCATATACTATATTTGTAGATTTATTTATTCCTATTCAAGAATTCATCTATGGTATAGATGGAGTTGTCAAGGAGATATGATTTCAATTAATTTTTTAAGCTATTACTGCTGTCTGTCAGCCATTTTATTTCATCTGGTAATTTGTAAAAAAATTTTATAGCAGCATATTTTACCCCTTTGCATGTCAAAGATAGGTTGAGTAAATAATAGTGTAAGTCTTTATTTTTTCTGGTATTATAATCATGAATATCACTGGTTTTTAAACTAGTCTATGTCGTTGAGAACAAATTTCATTAGTGAGTAAATGTACTGTGAGGCTGTTGTAAAAATTCGCAATCTTCTAAAAAGATGCCTACAAGATGTGCGATTATGAACCCCACACATTATTCTGACCACTTTCTTTTGAGCAGTGAATACTTTTTGTCTAAGCGTTGAGTTACCCCAAAATATTATTCCATATGACATCAGAGAGCAAAAATATGTTAGCTTACTAATTTCTATATCCTCAAAATTGGCAATTATTCTGATTGCAAAAGTTGCTGAACCTAGTCCCTTTAGAAGATTCAAAATATAAATTTTCCAATTAAGATTCTCATCTACATGTACACCCAAAAACTTAATATGCCCTACCCCATCTACTGACTTCTGCTGATGTGTTATATTTACTGAAGGAACTACATTTTTTGCAACAGAAAATGGGATTCACTGTGTTTTTTTCAAAGTTTAGAGCAAGCCCATTTGCAGAAAACCAATTCATGACTTTTCCAAAGACCTTATTTGTATCTTTTCAATTGGAGTTTCTTTTAGTGGATTAATAATTATGCTCGCATCATCAGGAAACAGTGTCAGTTCAGCTTCTTGTTTCAGATAAGAAGGGAAGTCATTCACATATATCAAGAACAGAAGGGGCCTCTTGATTGAACACTGTGGAACATCTAACGTAATTTCACCCCAGTTAGATGGAGTGGCAAACTTATTTAAATCACTTGACCCATATAAAGAAACTTTTTGTTTCCTGTTCTGTAGGTATGACTTAAACCACTCATATGATATTCCATTTATACCACAGAATTGTAATTTCTGTAACAGAATGTCATGGTTCACACTGTCAAATGCTTTGGACAACTCACAGAAAATTTCTATTGGTGACATTTTACTATTTAAAGACTCTATTATGTAGACAGTGAAATTATATATTGCTGTCTCTGTGGAACAGCATTTTTGAAATCCGAACTGTGATTTACTAAGTATCCCATTACTGTTGAGATGGCTAACCACTCTTGAGTACATTATTTTCTTGAAGATTTTTGAAAATGCTGTAAGCAAGGATACTGGCTGATAATTATTGACATCTGTGGTGTCCCCCTATTTGTAGAGAGGCCTACCAATGGCATATTTTAACCTGGGAAAATACCTTGAGTTAGTGATGCATTACACATGTGATGCAGAACATCAGCTGTAATTGCTCCACATTGTTTTAAAGAGATGTCATCTACTCCAACAGAATATTTATTTTTCAAAGATTTAATAATTTTACTTATTTCACAAGAGGTTGTTAGGTGAAACTTAATCTGACCAAAATTTTTCAAAACTGACTCTTCCATGTACTGCCTGGCTTTTTCTTTTGAACTATTCTCACCAATTTTTTCTCTTACACTTAAGAAATGGTTGTTAAATACATTAGGTACCTGTGTACTGTTGGTTAGGATGGTCTCATTCTCTTTAATAGTAATACTACCTACCCCTGTGGTTACTTTTCCTGTCTCCCTTCTAACAACATTCCATATTGATTTGATTTTATTGCTGGAGTTGTTAATTTCTTCTCTAACATAAAGATTTCTTGATTTCCATGCAACTTTTCTCAGTGTGTTACAATAATTTTTATAGTGTAAAACTACTTCTGGATCTTTACTAATTCTTTCTGTCTCATACAGTTTTCCTTTTCTTTCTGAAGACACTTTAATACCTGTAGTAATCCAAGGTTTCTTTGGAAAGTGCGTGGAGTTACATTTGGTAATTTTCTTTGGGAAACAATGCTCAAAAAGGGGTATAAATTTATCAAGAAATATGTTGCATGTATCATTAGCATTTGGCTCATTATAAATATCTCCCCAATTAACATTTCTTAAACTTTCTGTGAAGTGCTCCATAGATACTGGCTGGAGCAACCTCACACTTTTACTTAATGGTTTCTGAACTGTACATCTCGTTAGGTTTTGTAAGTTACTCAGTTGTGCATCATGGGCTGACAATCCATTTACCACAGGGAAAGCATGTGTTTGTTTTGCATCCTTTTTCTGTACAAATACATTATCTATTAGAGTGCTACTGTCTTGAGCTATACATGTAGGGAAATTTACTACTGATTCTAAGTTATATGTTGTTAATAACACTTCTAGTTCATTTTTCCTATCAGAATTACTTACAAAGTTTACATTGAAATCACCACAGATTAATAACTTCTTCTTTTTGTCTGGCTGACAGCATAATAAGGAGTCAAACTTTTTTATGGATAGCTCCCAGTCTCATAATTGGGACCTGTATACTGTTGCTAATACCAATACTACAGTATCTAGCTGAAGTTCACATGCACAAAACTCAAAGTGCTTATTGTCACAAAATTTACTTACTTCTAAAGTTTTGTATTTATACCCTTGTACTATGAAATGGCAACTCCTCCTTTACCCATCCTAGATCTACAAGTGTGTTGTTGGTGTCTTCAGTCCTAAGACTAGTTTGGTGCAGCTCTCCATGCTACTCTATCCTGTGCAAGCTTCTTCATCTCCCAATACCTACTGCAACCTAAATCCTTCTGAATCTGCTTAGTGTATTCATCTCTTGGTCTCCCTCTACGATTTTTACACTCCACACTGCCCTCCAATACTAAATTGGTGATTCCTTGATGCCTCAGAACATATCCTACCAACCAATCCCTTCTTCTAGTCAAGTTGTGCCACAAACTCCTCCTCTCCCCAATTCTATTCAATACCTCCTCATTAGTTATGTGATCTACACATCTAATCTTCAGCATTCTTCTGTAGCACCACATTTCAAAAGCTACCATTCTCTTCTTGTCCAAACTATTTATTGTCCATGTTTCACTTCCACACATGGCTACACTCCATACAAATACTTTCGGAATCGTCTTCCTTGCACTTAAATCTATACTTGATGTTAACAAAGTTCTCTTCTTCAGAAACGCTTTCCTTGCCATTGTCAGTCTACATTTTATATCCTCTCTACTTCGGCCATCATCAGTTATTTTGCTCCCCAAATAGCAAAACTCCCTTATAACTTTAAGTGTCTCATTTCCTAATTTAATTCCCTCAACATCACCCAACTTAATTAGACTACATTTCATTATCCTCATTTTGCTTTTGTTGATGTTCATCTTATAGCCTCCTTTCAAGACACTGTCCATTCCACTCAACTGCTCTTCCAAGTCCTTTGCTGTCTCTGACAGAATTACAATGTCATCAGCAAACCTCAAAGTTCTTTATTTCTTCTCCATGGATTTTAATACCTTCTCTGAATTTTTCTTT
This sequence comes from Schistocerca serialis cubense, assembly GCF_023864345.2. NCBI lineage: Eukaryota > Metazoa > Arthropoda > Insecta > Orthoptera > Acrididae > Schistocerca > Schistocerca serialis. The sequence continues at coordinate 825,830,912 of NC_064641.1, forward strand.
TGTCTCCTTTACTGCTTGCTCAATATACAGATTGTGTACAAGTGTAAGATGCTAAATTATATCTATTTATACTGACACTATCCATCCCCACAGTTATATGGTGTTCAGATTGACAGAGTACATCAATCTTATTCTTATTTTTGAGGTCATCTAAACACACTAATAGCTCATCTACTTTATCTTTTATTCCCCTGATATTTCTATGAAGCAAGTTATACTGCCCTTAGCTTTGCCCCTATTTACTGTACATGAAGTTTCTTTTATTCTATTTATCTTGGTTGTTGTTTGTCTGGACGTTGGCTTTAACCTAAAAAACCTGTCCGCCTGGACCCATTAACCACAGGGATCACCCCTTGTGTGACTGTGGCCCTCCTTACAGTTTCTGATAATAGAGAAGCTATTACACAGGTCCTTAGCTCTCTGACTGAACAGTGAGATGACAGCTTGTAGGGGACTGGAGCATTGTGTTGCAGCTGCTTTGTCTGTTTGCTCATTTTTGCAGATAAGTATGTCCCCCATTACCCATCAGAATGATATTTGGTTCTCCATTTGTTTACAGAAGAGAAAATTAGCCCTGTATTTTTTTGCTAGGTATGTTAGTTACAGTTTTTCTAATGTGCTGAGAGAAGTGAAGCAGAAATTTATTTGTTCAAAGATGCTTAACCTTTTGCACCACCATAAAGATTACATACAATTTGGCACTAACTACTGTGAATGTACTGGAAAGTTGAAATCTAAAGACATGATTTGGGGGAACTGCTGAGTATTCATTGGTGTCACCTTGTTGTCTCGCCTCTCTTTGTGGATAGTGATATTCAAGCAGCAACTGCCAAACTTAAATTTGGACCTTGCCATACAATTATCACTAGTCATCTCTTGCAGCAGTGATTATTGCAACCACTTGAAGATGTCAAATAGTTGCTTCAATAAAATATACTGGGTATTTTAAAATGTTATGTGTTGTTTACATTTTCTTTATAGTGGTTCACCAGCACTGAATTTATTAAAAGATTGTGTCATTTTCCACTTCTTCTGAATTAATTTTATTTGTTCAAAAACTAGTTTCAACCTTCTAGGCCATTCCTAAGTGATTTTGTGTTTCTGCAATAGAAAACTATGTCTTATATATTGACTTGTCAAGGCATCAAACCAATACGATAGCATTTGTGAACCGAAACAAATAGAAAATACAAATTTCAAGACACTGACACTTCAAAATGTAGGACATAGTTTTCTATTGTAGAGCCAGAAAATCATCTGAGAATGGTGTAGAACGAAGAAACTAGTTGTGAACAAATCAAATTAATATGGCAAAAAAGGAAAATGACACTATCTTTTCAATATATTTACATTCATTACACTGACCAATATCAGCATATTCATTTGTACATCTGAAGTTTGTGTTGAATTTGTTCAAAGTAAGTGATCATTTGCACAACTAGCTCCTCTCTAATACCATCTGGGTGGTATACTTAATGTTCTTCAAATTCCCTCATAGAGTGAAGTGCAAGGATATTAATTAGAGCAGTGTTGCTCATGATTCAATACATCCTGTTATTCTTGTTTATAGTGTGCAGTAGGCAGTGTTCAGGTATGCTGATATATCTAAGCTGCAATATAGTGGAGTGCCACTTTACCCTGAATTATTGTCAGTATATTCTCAATGAGGAACAGAAGCTGGAGCTAAAGGATACTGCATAAGATGCTTCAACAGAAACTGCAGTTTGTACCTTGAGGATGACAGGGACATTGCCCACAGAAATATCAGTGGTTTTAACAGATTTTCCATTTAACATTACTAATGATCTATTCAAAAAGTTTATGTGCCAGGAAAGCTTAGAGATCACAAGGACCTATAATTTTTAAGGAATAAGTCAGTATGAATTACAGATAGACTGGAATTGCACAGTAGTTCTTGTGCTGTAGGGCATATTGTTATGCCCTTTTGCTTAAGGATTTACCCTATTACAGAATTTTATTGGAGAAATAAGCAAGTGTATGCATTTCATAGTGGTTAATCCATAATTTATGAACATTTTTAACACATCTGGTCAATGTTCGAAATGATATACCAAGATTATGTTTAGGCCTATACTGCAGTTTTCCTCACTTGTGTCCAATCTCATGAGCCACAACATAAACACTTTCAAAATGGCGTCCCTCATTCACAGTACAGCTGCTTGTTGGAGCACACATACCAGCAACAGGAGCCAGGCCTGAAACAAATAATTTTTCTTAATTTATCTGGCCATTGTGAGAATGAAATGAATTTGTACATAATAAAATATTTACTTTGTTTCCAGAGGCAAGTTTAAGGGAAGAAATGGTGTAATAGATGAAAAAAGACAATGGACAGTTCCTGTCCCTGTATCAACTAATGAAAAGCCCTATTACTAATCATTTTGAAGGCTTTTATGTGTTGACATAAGAAGAGAAATTGCCTGTTGATTTTTTTGCGTCTACCACAACCCTAAAATTTACCACTTAAATATTGGAAATGAATATTTACTGGCTTATTTATAATTAGAGCCTACTTTGCTAATATTCAGCATCTGTTAGAGACATATCAGAAACGTAAAAGAAGATTATATACAAAAAGCAAAAAAACTGCACATTTGAAACACTTTCACTACCTAATGATTTGCAAGAACTCACCAACTACTTGACTGCTGAGCTTTCCATTTTTGCTGACAACGTAGAGATCCAGACCAGTAAGAATGAGTGCATGATCCCAATGGAATGGATCAGAATCTGTGCCAGTATTTTGAGTACTCTGCCATGAACAGAAACTACTGAGAAATGTATCAATGTTGTGGTGACGATGAAGACCTGGCGGATCTGTGTGGAGGATTTCCAATCTCTTGAGCACAAAATTCACATGCCTACCCAGAGATGGATCATGATATAATAACTGAACCTGAAAGAAGGAATGAAAACTCTTACACACTTATCAAGTATCAGTACAAAATTTGAGGAGGTATTTGCACAGTTAATAAATGCAATTATTTTGTTGGATAGGAACATTACTGACCAGGAGCTGCATTCATTTCAATTTACAACAATTTTACAACTCACTAAAAAAGTAAATTAGGCTAAAGTTTAATGTCCTGCCAACAATAAAGTGACTAGAAATGTAAATTACAAATGAAAGTCAAAAAGAATGCTGTCCACTTCTAAATTTGTAATAAAATAGAGTCCTGTTGAAGGTATTGTGCTGATGCAGATTCATATGCAACGTGGAGTATTTTGTCTTTTTGTTGAGTGTTAACTTGATACCACTGTGGCAAAAGACCACACCATAATCCAATTAAGTATGATACACCTGCGATCCGTAAAGAGGCACACTGTGGTGGAATGTGACTCCCTCTCCCTATCTCCTATCCACCGCCAAACTCGGACCAATGCACAGAGAATGGTTAAAACTATCTCTAGCTTCAGTAGCATATGTCTAATCAGAGCATAGATTAGTTCCAGGAATGTGTAGTTGTTAATAGTGTCATATAGTCTCCTAACTGAATTGGCTAAGCAAAATTCTCCACAGGTTTGTGATTAAACACACTACTTTATGATTTGTGGGGTAATATTTCTAGTCTGCATTTTATTAGGCAATCATAAAGTAATGTGGTACAGTGACTTAGACTAAGGGAAAAAGAGACTTAGACTAGGGCAGCTATTCGAGGGAAATGTTGTGGTTGAATATAGATATAAATCAGCAACATATTGTAACAGTTTAACAATGATTGGTGAAGAAGTTCCAATGCTACCATATCAATTTATGTTGCTGATGTTAAGTTAATGTGGCTGGGCTGCTGCACATTTTTATCAAAGTGGAACAGAAGTTTTTTGTTGAAACGTTTACCAGTGGGTTGAACATTTCAAAAGCAATTGCACATATGTGAAGCACGATGAAAGAGACAGATGGCAGGCCACATAAACTACTGATGCCAGCAAGAGAAAGGCCATGCTCTTGGTATCAATATGTGATGAATGACTGTTAATGAAGTGGCAAACCAAATGCATATTAGTCATAAACCTACATACGAGATCAAACATAATGTGGTCTACGAGATATGTCCCAGAACAAGAAAATAAAGAGGACAAGAACAATTGCTTGGTAATCTGACTGCACTTAATAGACTTCCAGGCTAATGGAGGTGAAACTGAAACTAAATGTGACTAGAGAAGAAACATAGATTCATTACATTGAATGAGCAAGCAAAAGGCGGATTATGCTGCCAAAAAAATATTCATGAGTAGAAATTTATGTTCATGGCTTAAGGGATTCAAAATAACCAGTTTGGTAACATTAATTGAGAAAGGAGTTAACATAAAGTAAACCATTGCCCATTACAGTGGTATTCTTTGGAACAAGGTGAAGTATGATTGTTGCTAAAAAAAAAAAAAAAAAAAAAAAAAAAAAAAAAAAATGTATATACATATCTCCGTGATATTGGGGAACTTGTGCAACAATGGACCAAGTGTGTTGTGAAGTCAGATGGTTATGTCAAAACTTGACATTACTGCAAATTTTGAATTATTATAACAAAATATAAAAACTGAATGCAAATAGTTAGTAACTAACTCTCATATGAAATATAATCTCCATATTAATGGCAATTCAAGTTGGAGATACGTAATCTCATTTAGCAGAAGTGGCATGGGTTGTGGATGAGCAAGAAAAATTGGAGACTGAAGGAACTTACTGCTGTATTGAAAGGAAACGTATTACTCCAGATAGTGCTGTTGTAGGGAGGACACCTCTATTGTCAACGCCGTGTAACTGGTGAAGTGGTAAGCAGCCCTGAATATTTGAAAATCGTATGAAGGTTGGTCTTGCATTGAGAGAGTGGTCATTTCAGATACGTGTGAAAATGGAATGATCATGCTGTGGGAGGTCGCTAGTGAAAATAATAATCGCAATAACACAACCCCAACTCATATCTCCCTGCCTCGATACAATACCTATGGGTAATCTTTTCGCAAAAATAGTAGTAATCAATAGCATATTTCTTTATGAAAGCAATGATGAGATGAACCATTTGTTCTCACATTTCCTGACAGTCTGGTGTCATGGTGTGGCACAATTTTTTTTTATATGATATGTGATGCTTGTTAGTTTTATTCACAATTGCTTCAACAGCTCAGTGGTAGGACTCGGTTCATGAAGAACTGTGACCAGAGGTCATAGCACATGTTACGGGCATGATACAATCATGGGGCCCACATAAGCACACTGCCCAGTTTTTAACAGAAAACTTAAATGCTAACAGTTTTGAATTGAAAATAATAATACTGTTTAGGGTTTTGTGCACATGGTTGCACAATCTTTTTAAAGCACTGGAAATAATAAGTCAGTGACATGTATTTCTATTTTCCAATATTTGATGAATATCAATTTCAAAATGATGGAGAGCAGCAATCAGTCATTGTTCCCTTTCCAGCAAGCAAATCCAGATTTCAGCTAGCAGCTAGCCATCATCAGTGCAGTATTTCAAAGTTTTAACACATATCGTAGTATGTCAACCCCTGTTGTTTGGGCTTCTGTGACAGTTCATTCAAGACTTGAATCTGGATTTGCTTTCATAAATCTAGAAAAGAAACAATGACTCACTGCTGCTCTCCATCATTTTGAAAGTGATATCGCAGTTGTCATGTGCATTACACATTTCTAATGGAAGGTAATTTGATTTGATGAATATATTCTTTGCTATGCTACTTTATTTAACCACATATTACTTATTACAAATTTGTACAAGAATTTTAGTTACATGTTCTGTTCTGCTGTTACTTATGAATAACTTGTACCACAATATTGGTCAACAGATACTGTTTGCCTTAAAGTGTTACAAAACTCAGGTAAAAATCATTTTTTGATGCAGTCACACATCAAATGTAATAGTACACTAAGCAAAACTGAATACCCTAAAAGCTGGAAAGCTGTTCATTTGCATTGAGGTTAATGATCATGTAGCGCAATTTTTTTGTTCTTTCTTATTCCTGTTTCGCATACCTCTCACTGATTGTATTTTAAAGCTTTGCCAAACATTTGTCTACCATGGTTCAGCACATTTCTGCTCAGTTTTTATGTGTGCTTGACTTTTTGACTCATTCAGATATGACTGTGAGCTCATTGACTCCCGATAAATGTCACGGTATCAGGTTTCCATAGCAGAGTCAGCAAAAATAGTCCTCTGACAACTGACAGCACTGCAGTCAGTAGTCATCTGAAGTGCTGCTACAACACTGAGACCACAGAGATATATACACAAATCGCTTTGTGCTACTGGTTGAACTGGATGTGCGAAACAGCTATGCTGGGCCCACTGCAACTATCATGGACCTTCTTTCACTAACTCTTCTTTAGCTTCCACTGCTAAACACAGTGTTTTAGTGTGTGGCACAGTTGTATAGAGCACAATGTGAAAAAGCTTTTATATCCACAGATCTAAAATTATAAGTTTATAATACAATGTTTTTTATGTTTCAAGATAATCTGTAATATTTTGTAATCAGTATCCAGACAGTCTGTACAGGTAAGTGTGTGCAACTGCATGCAACTGTCTTTTCTGCTTGTCAGTTAGAAGAGCAATGGTAAAAACCTGGAAAAGTGGTTCCCAATTAGAACAGATATAGGAACACCGTGGTCATTTGGTCAGTTACAGTGTATACAAGTAACATGAACAAAAACTGTTAAAACCAGGCACTGGGATACAGGGCCTCAGGGAGCAGGAGACCCATAGTATGTGCCGTATAGATAAACCACTTCTACAACACAGAGCTTTTCATATGTGCTGCTGAGGTTTTAAAGGACAACCATGGAAAAACTTTGAAACATACAGAAAAATGATGCATAGATATTTTCATGCTCCATGGATCATTCACATGATAAATCATAATGAGGTGGAATGACCCATTTTACATTCATTTCACAAATTAATTTGCAAATGTGGCTAACATGCTGAATATCTAAAAGTTCTCTCTCTCCCCCTTCACCCCACCTTTCTTTCATTCTTTCTTTCTTTTTTAAAAAAAAAAGAAAAAAAATTGGTAATTCCTATCCATCACCTTTCACACATTGCAGTAATACAGATACTTCTATGGAATAGAATGAGTTGTTGAAGAGAAACTTTTTCAGTTTGTTTTCAAACTTTAGTTTGCTGCATGTCAGACATTATATAGCACTGGGTAAGTTATCAAAAATTTCAGTTGCACCATTGTGCACCCCTTCTTGTGCAAAAGACAACCTTAATGTGCAGTGATGAATGCCATTTTCCATTCTGGTTGAACTGCAATGCATTATTTACAACAACTTCACAGGGGAATAAATATTCTGTGCAGTAGCAGTGAAAGTGTCTAACTCCATGTCTACAAAATGATCATGGGTGAGTGCCACATATTATTCTTACAGCATGTTTTTAGCAATGAAGACTTTCTTTCTTAAAGATGAGTTACCTCAGAAAATTATTCCATATAACATTATTGCGTGAAAATATACAAATATGTCAACTTACTGATTTGTCTCTCCCATGATTTCCAGTGATTCTAAGTGCAAATGTAACTGAACAAGGTTGTTTTAGGAGCTCCAAAATATGCTTTTTCCAGTTTAAATTCTTATCAATTTGGACACTTAAGTCACCATATGTTACACTTATCATTGGTGTAGTAACCTCTAGATATGCTGACCTGAATATGTTGTCTCTCTTTAAAATTTGAAGGTGAGAATTCACAGAAAACCAGTCAATGATACTTTTAAGAACAATGTTTACTATTTCTTTTGTTTCTGTATGTATACTTAGATTGATTACAGTACTTGTGTCTTCTGCAAAATGAAACAATTCTTCTTGTTGTATATTAGATGGAAGATCGTTAACATATTGGAGGAACAATAGTGGACCTGAGACAGAGAGTTGGGGAACTCCACTGTCAGAATAATGTCCCTAGATTATATTGGTTGAATTACTAAGTGCAACTTTCTGCATTCTTTTTGTTAGATATGATGTTTTCCATTGGTTGGCTATACCATGAGTCCCATAAAACTTCAATTTATGGAAGAGAATACTGTGATTGGCACACAGTCAAATGCCCTAAATAGGCTGATAGGCTGTAGAAAATACCAAGTGGCATTATTTTATTATTTAATGCCTGTAAAATGTAGTGAGTGATCACATAACTGGCAGTCTCAGTAGAACACTTTTTCTGAAATCCAATCTGTGATTTGCTGATGATATCATTGTTGCTCAGGTGAGATACTTATCAAAATTTTGTATTCTACAATACATCACCTTCTCAAAGATTTTGGAAAATGATGTCAGCAGTGAAACAGGCTGGTAGTTCTTGACATCTCTCCTATTACCTTTCTTAAAGAAAGGCTTGACAATAGCATATTTCAGCCTCTCTGGAAAAATTCCTTGACTTAGTGATGCTTTACATATTTCAGATATGACATGGCTTATCATATGGGACCAAATCTTTTGTACTCTACTGGAAACACCATCAAAACCAGATGAGCTTTTATTTCTGAGAAAATATGTAATTTTATTAGTTTCAGAAAAGGAAGTCAGTGGTACATTCAAATGACTGAATTTAATGAGAGTGCTGTGATTTCTCTCTTGAACTCTTTCTCCCTATAATTTCTACTGTATTTAACAAATGATTATTAAATATATTTGCTACCTGTGACTCATCTTTTACACAAGACAAAGGACAATCAGCATCTACTAAAGTGACTGGTTGTCCTTTGTCTTGTGTCACTAAATTCCATATAATCACAACAAAGAGTGAGTCTATAAAGCAAATTGCAAACTGAAAAACAAAATTTCAGCAGGTTTAGATGAAGTACCACTTTGTATGATTAAGGACTGTGTAGAGAATGTAACATCATTGTTAGCTGCCTATAAACCAAACATTCAAATGGGATTGCTCTCCTTACTACTTAAAATATGCTAAATTACTGTCTCTCTTCAAAGAAATGACACTGAAATGTAGAAAATATAGGCCACTATCACTACTCTCTTGCTGTAGAAAGACAATACACTGAAGAGCCAAATAAACTGGTACACCTGACTAATATCGTGTAAAGCCCCCGCGAGCACTCAGAAGTGCTGCAACACGACATGGCATGGACTCAACTAATGTCTGAAGTAGTGCTGATGGGAATTGACACCATGAATTGTACAGGGCTGTCCATAAATCCGTAAGAGTACAAAGGGGAGGACATCTCTTCTGAATAGCACGTTGCAAAGCATCCCAATATGCTCAATAATGTTCATTCTGGGGAGTTTGGTGGCCAGCGAAAGTGTTTCAACTGAGAAGAATGTTCCTGGAGCCACTCTGTAACAATTCTGGATGTGTGGGATGTCGTATTGTCCTGCTGGAATTGTCCAAGACTGTCAGGATGCACAATGGACTTGACTCATGGAGATGATCCGACAGGATGCTTACGTATGTGTCACCTGTCAGAGTCATATTTAGAAGCAAGGGTCCCGTATCACTCCAACTGCACATACCCCGTACCATTACAGAGACTCCTCCAGCTTGAAAAGCCCTCTGCTGATATGGATACATGTACACGTCCATCTGCTCAATACAGTTTGAAACAAGACTCATTCGGCCAGGCAACATCTTTCCTGTCATCAACAGCCCAATGTTGCTGTTGACGGCTCCAGGCGAGGCGTGAAGCTTTGTATCATGAAGTCATCAGGGATACATGAGTTGACCTTCAGCACTGAAAGCCCATATCGATGATGTTTCATTTAATTGTTTGCATGCTGACACTTGTTGAAGGTCCAGCCTTTAAATCTGCAGCAATGTGCAGAAAGGTTGCCCTTCTGTCATGTTGAATGATTTTCTTCAGTTGTCATTGGTCCCGTACTTGCAGGATCTTTTTCTGGCCGCAACAATGTTGGAGATTTGTTGTTTTAGCACATTCCTGATATTCACAGTATACACTTGTGAAACGGTCATACAGGAAAATCCCCACTTCATTGCTACCTCAGAGATGCTGTGCCCCATCGCTCATGCATTGATTATAACATCATGTTCAAACTCACTTAAATCTTGATAACATGTCATTGTAGCAGCAGCAACTGATCTAACAACTGCGCCAGACACTTGTTGTCCTATATAGGCATTGCAACCACAGTGCCGCATTGTGCCTGTTTACGTATCTTTGTGCCTGTTTACGTATCTATGTGTTTGAATAATCATGTCTATATCAATTTCTTTGGCACTTCAGCATAGAAACCTTGATAAAAGACAGACTTATGAACTATTTAAATAAATGTAGCCTCCTTTCCAATGACCAATTCGGTTTATGATCAGGGAAAGTTACTGAACTGGCGACAACATATCTGACAAGACACTGGATAAAGGGAATTATACAACAGGTATACTCCTCGATCTAACAAAAGCTTTCTACACAGTTGACCACAAAGTACTGTTAAATAAGCTGGATGAAATGGAAATATGGGAGAGGTGAAAAAGTGTTTTTAGATTTATCTAGAAAATAAAGTGCAGTTGATGAAATTATACATATATCAAGTAGCTCCAAATATACTGAAAAACATACTTCTGACCCTAAATATATAAATACAGGGGCACCACATGGTAGCTGCTAGGTCCAGTACTGTTTACAGTTTACATAAATGATTTCCCACAAAGAATCAAGCATGGACAATCAATATTGCTTGCAGTTGACTGTAATGTACTGATCACTGACAAATGACTAGAAAACTGAAGATACACTTAGCAGCATAAATGAATGGACAATAAACAATAGAGCCACTCTTACTATAAAGAAAACAGGCACTATGAACTTTGGTATAAGCAGAGAGCAAGATTACAGCAACCTGAAAATAAATAATGAAGTTATAAAATTTGTGGAAAGCACAACATTTCTAGGAATTCATGTTGATTGTCAATTAAGTTGGGAAGCACATGTAAAAATTCTTAGTAGTAGAATGTCTACAGCATGCTGTGCCCTTCGAATTCTTACATCAGTATGATATTTCACGAATCAGATCAGTATATTTTACTTATTCTGTTATAGCTTTGGCATACTTTTTGGGGAGTGGATAAGAAAAATATTCAAACTGTATTCGTACTGAAAAAAGAGCAATACGTGTAATGACTAAGAGTGGAAATGCAGCTCACTGCCTCAAGCTTTTCAAATTACTGGACATATGGCTGTACCTTGTGAATATATTTTTCAGAGTGTTATATAAGTTAAAAAAAGTATGGACAACTATATTAAAAATTGCTTAGTACATGATTATAAAACCAGAAACTGCTACGATTTGTATTTGGACAGAAAAATAAGGCTAAAACTCAGTAGAGTTTATTGTACAATGTCATCATATTATGTAACAAATTACTGCAGTGTATAAAAGATATAGATATGATGAACTCTTTAAAAACAAAACTGAAATAGCTTTTACGTGGTAATGCAGTACCTAAACTACAACAAGATATGTGTTATAAGAAGTATCATTTATCATATGTATATAGAAGTAATAATTAACTATGACTATAAAAAAACAAATATAATAAGATTTAAAAAATTCATTGCCAGTTACTGTTTAAGAAATTAATTTTAAGCCATAAGAATTTCAATGTTTTACATGATGAAATCCATACAATTTAAATTGTTTCATGGTTTAGTAAAGCAATCAATCTTAAGTCTGTTGTCGGTATTACTGATTTATGACATTACATGCATATCCTTTGGTTTTTAGTAACTTTTCTTAGTAATTTTGAATAGTTTTTGTAGTGTGCAACCACCACAGGATCTCTGTATGTAGAGAATCTTTAAGAGTTGACAATTCATTGAAATAGCCTTTCTTTGAATCTTGTGGTCCACTTTAGCATTTGTGGAACCCATTGTGAGCCCCTCTTTGAATATCCAAGAGTCTCTATCATTGCAGACACACTTACAATGCTGACCAACAACTGTAGAGCCAATTGTCATCTTGTGCTATGCCAGTTGGCACAAATAATGGCATCTGCATGATTCATTATGTCTGGTGCAGTGGCTGTGATAGGATGACTGGAGCATGGCTGCTCGTGGAGCTCTGTTTCTGCATTTCCTGAGGCTGTAACTTTCTTTACCCATCACCCAACTGTACTCCTATCAACTGCAGAATCACCATACACTGCAGACAAATGTTTATGGATGTTCACCACAGTTTCTTTTTCTGCACGCAAGAATTCAATAATAGCATGCTGCTTGTAACGTGAGTCCTACTATGGCTCTGCCATCTGCCAGAACTATTCGAAACTTTACCGGTACACAGAAAAAACATTAAATATGAAGCACCAACAATGACGTTTGTCTATGTATATTAATGGCTTTTCAAAAAAATGCGGGGCATTATTTATTGAACGACCCTCGTATCTTCTTTGGCAGGCATATTTCGACAGCAATACTCAGACTTCTACTAGTGTGTATCTGTAAACCTACTTATTTTGGCACAGTTACTGAATGAAAACCAAGTATACTAAACGGCAGAAAACTTTACATGGCATTATGTCAACAGTTTCAGCAGCAATGGTACTTACAGCATTTATCATGGCAAGAACAACACGGACAAGCTCGTGCTCAGTGTCACTGGGAAAGTTGTGAGTCATGTGCTGAAACAGATCCCTGTCGATGAAAACTGCTGTCTCCACATGAACAGGTGTCGCAGGCAGTGGCATCAAGGCACGTTTCCTTCTCAACTTCAAACCTATAGAATGCAGCTCACTTGAGAAAATCTTGTTGTGATGGTATGCACTCAGTGTAGCAATTTCATTTATCCATTTAAACAGAGAGCATAATTGTGACTGCATTACTTGTGGAAAAAGTCATCTTTCAGTTAAAAGTTATCACCATACAATGAAGGCTTTCATAACCAGTTGTAGATGCTGATGAATTTTCCCAGTTGTATAGTCATGTACGATGAAACTTCTCCATTCCTGACATTTCATCCAGAGCTATGTTGGACATTGTCAAAGGTGCTTTTGGTCCTGCTGAATCTTGCCAGTTGACAGGTTGGACGTTGGACAGTGACATAAATACTGTGGTAGAAGTTTACTCTTGATTGGCCAGATGGACTATGGCCATAGAAACTGGAAGATTCATCAGCAGCTAAAAATGGCCATTTTATTGAAACTACTTGGTTATATACCTCAAACCTACAAGTGCTCACACTCAGTGACTTAACATCAGTTTTATATGCAGTGCCTGTGTATGTAGCTTTCGCTTGGCCCATGTAATAAAGACAGGTGAGTTACACAAGTAACTGTAACTGTCTTTACAAAAGCTACTTATTTGTGTTATAATGACTGCATAGAATTGGTACACAATTAATATATGTTGAACTTTTCTGTCATTTTTAAGTACACTCCCATTAATACTCATACGGTGCAGTACGTGCTGTTTTTAAAGTTCCTGGCAGATTCGAGACATGGCAGCAGATAGTTAACTGTTCTAGGATAGCTCAGTTAGCAACAGAATTGCCTGTGCAAGCAGTGTTAATCTGCCAGAGTTAGATAAGAATGACCAGAGTACCAGCAGTGAATTTCATACATATTCTTACACCTTATGATGATATCAGAATTACTGTTATTTCCAGTTTACTTATTTGTATTGTTTAGTTATTGCACTTAGTGAAGAATGGATTATGAAAACAAACAAATCATCATACATGAAAGTCTCAATGGCTTGTGCAAAGAGAAAATGCATCAGCAGCATACAATCGAATTTGGAGTCACATTTGCACAATTGCAAAATATTATATATTACATAGAGCCTCTACTCCTATGTTGATATCCCTGACGATTACTTACATGATTTCTATGGACAATTTTGCTTTGATTTGGAGTAAATTAAAAGGTATAAGCAAAAATAAACATATCATAATTACTGGATTTTGGGTTTGTAAAATGCAGTTTTGAAATATTTTCACAAAACAAGATTATGGTCATAGATAAAGTGATTTGTGAACTTGCCAGCAAAATTCACAGCAATATCATTTAATTGCAGATGACAGTAAGTGATAGAGGGTTCTACATAACCCAACAATGTAAACAAAAGTAAGTTCTGACAACAACAGAAAAAAACTGTTCAATTATTTTTATGTGTAATTTTGTTAGAATAATTATTGCATAAAATACATTTACATCTTGCAGAGCTGAATAAAGAGCACCCAGTGACAGTGGCAGAAAGGAGCTGAAACATGTTTGGATTTATATAAAAAGTGGTTTACATAACAAACAGACCTGAAATCCAGCAATTTTGACTGCAAACATGGCCACTGCAACAGATTCAAAAGCAAATGATGAATAAAACATACCTGCATTTACATTTCTCTTATTGGGTGACTTCGACCAAATTGTGGAATTATGATCAGCAAATCTGCGGCTAATATAAGCATTTGTATGGAATCCAGACCTCAGGTGAATTAATATGTGTGGCTTATCACCAGAGACAGAGAAGAACCGCGATGGCAGTGGTTGTATCAAGTAGTGCTTCCCACCTGGAGATACAATTAGGCCCCTCTGTAACAAGAGCATTACAATTATCATCAATGAGTAGTTTATAGCTAACTTCAAAGATTTCGTAAATGCAGACAGATGTGTATGCTAAGTGACAATATAGGTTAGGAGACTGCAGCTGACTGACAATGAAAGCTCATCAGTACCTCCAGTTTCCTTCATTCTGTGCCATTTCTCCAGCCCTGTAAGAAAAATAAGGTGGGTGGCTGGGGTGTGAGGTGCCACTGACAATGAGATAATTGAGGATACCAGCTGTGTCCTTTCAAAAGAAACAATTCTGTTTCACCCAACATGATTTAGGAAAATCAAAACCACCAAAATCTGGATGACCAGAAAAGGATGTGACCTGACAGGAGTTTACTTACTACTGTGATCCTCTCTAACTAAGCTGATCAGGGTACCAGAAAAAAAGAACATACTACTCAGAGAGAAGATAACTTAATTGCCCGGGATTACATAACCATTAGTGTCAATTCATGAATCAGAGAAAATCACATCTACCCAATGCCAGATGCCGAAATCTGTGCACTATTATTGGCTAACACATGCTAACATTGTCGTAAGTTCATGTGTATATTCTTGATAAAATGCATATCATATTTTTCTATAGGATAGTCAGTCATCCACTGCACTGTTTGGTAGGATAATTTCCACAAACCAATTTATTAATTTTATATTTGTTTCTTTTTCCATCTCTGAAGCCAAGATCCTTATGCTTGTTTGTGCAGTAGTGCTCAGGCCAGGAGTAGGCAGTCAAATTTTGGTGGCCAACAGGTAGAGGGGAGGGATGACATATGAGAGGAAGTCATATGTTTTAATTATCACATCAAAAAAATCAAGCTGCAACCACAAAAACTGGTGACTGGTTTAGTTCTCTTCAACATACTGACCCTTCACTGTGACACTTCCTTCCCAACGATAAGTGACACAGTGGAGACCTTTTTCACAGAAGTTTAAGTTTTGACTGTCTGGGAAATGTCCCAATTCAAAAAACACTTAT
Source organism: Schistocerca serialis cubense (assembly GCF_023864345.2). Classification (NCBI taxonomy): domain Eukaryota; kingdom Metazoa; phylum Arthropoda; class Insecta; order Orthoptera; family Acrididae; genus Schistocerca; species Schistocerca serialis. The sequence goes on from NC_064641.1 coordinate 825,846,444, forward strand.
TTGTCATTCTGAAAAATGAGACACACAGTGGTTATTTCACCTAAGGAAAGAAGAAGAACTCTGGGAAGGGGTGAGAGGAGGGGGACGAGAGGGGGGCATGTCACGAGAGTATAAGGGTAAGTCCAAAACAAGCAGCTTGTGTGACAGTCTCCTGTACAGAATGAGCAGAGTCAGCATTGTAGAGCAGAAACACTCCCTTGGACAGCTTCCTTTAATCTCAGGAGATTGAGCATAATCTTTTTTGCACCATATCATGGAAATCCCAAGAAAACAGCATCATTTTGCCCAATGATGGTTGAGTCTTCCTCTTTTCTGGTGGTGGTGAATCCACATCCACTGCTTTCTTTGCTACTTTGTCTAAGGGTCATGGTGACACACTGAGTGGCTACAGAAGTCATCTGGACTGGCCTGACACAGCAGCAATATTTCCACTGCTGCCTCAGTTCAGTGGTCTTATTGAGTGAGTGTGAACAGTCACAGAATCCAATGGTCACCAACCTTTGTCATATTCAAGATGTGATACAAGAGTTTGAACACTGATCCATGACTGACTTTCACTTTTCCTACTATCACCTCATATGTGATACACTGGCCTTCGATCACTGGTGCCTCCCCTTGTGTGAACATCTGTTTTTCACTGGGAGATGGTGTGCCATTTGCTATTTTTTATCGAACTTATTTGACCACAATGGAATCATCTGTGCCACCTAACCAGTGTGTCATTCTATACAATGATGCATGTGAGTCTAAAATGTGTTGCTAGATTGAAACAGTGCCCAGGAAACATCATTTGTTCCTAGGCCCACTATTTTCCATGTACAATACTCTTCCCTACACCAGTGTTTCACTTAGCACTGTGACTGGGAACACAGATCTGCATGGTATGGCCACCCAAGCATATAAATGGGAGGAATATCATTCAGCCATTCCTGCCTACATTTAGTTACTTTTATCTTAGCAAAAGGTCTTTCACTTTCTGTCTTGAATTGTTCACTGTCATGTAGTTTACTGGCACTGCCTGTGGCCTCATGAAAAGTGTTGGAGTTGTTATTGACAGCAGGCCTTACCATTTTCGAGACTCTTGATTTTCATGTTTATTTTTGTCTCCAAATAGCTAGCTGAAAAAGTTCAATATTGGTATACAGAGTGGTCAAAAACAGTCTGAAAAGCTTGTAAGTATATTTCAGGGGAAGTTGTACTGATAAATAACTGTTAAGAAGAAAATTCAATACGTTGCACCATTTCTGAGTTATTTAGCATTGAAATTAGCCACTTGAACATTGCACGCACAATATTCAAGCAACTGCACATGCTAAAATGTGGTAAGGCACAGAAAGCTGTGGGTCCATGAGTAACCACTTGTTGAAATGCTCATTACCAGTTAAAATGATAAATTTAAGCTAGGCAAGCAAAGGCTACATTTGTTGGATTTGAGGAAACCAATGTAGAACACTTTTGGTAACCCCACCTCTTGCAGACTGCTTGAATTTGTGCATGCAATGAGTGGATTGCCTAATGTCAGTGCTAAATAATTCCCAAATTCAGGAATGTATCAAATTTTTTTCTTAACAATTATTTCTCAGCACAGCTTCCCATGCAATACTCGTACAAGCTTTTCAGACTGTTTATGAGCACCCGATTTATAAACATATAGTTCTTTGGGGTGAGAGTGTAGCTGCCATCTTGCCTTTGTTCAAAAGTATCCAAATGATCTGAATTTTGCACCATGCTCAAAAGTATCCAAATGATTTGTATTATTTATCAAAATATTTAAGCTTAGTCTAAATTGTGTAAATTGGCTTCATATTCAAAGATATCCGAATGATGTGAATTTTGTGTATGTTCAAAAGTACACTCCTGGAAATGGAAAAAAGAACACATTGACACCGGTGTGTCAGACCCACCATACTTGCTCCGGACACTGCGAGAGGGCTGTACAAGCAATGATCACACGCATGGCACAGCCGACACACCAGGAACCGCGGTGTTGGTCGTCGAATGGCGCTAGCTATGCAGCATTTGTGGACCGCCGCCGTCAGTGTCAGCCAGTTTGCCGTGGCATACGGAGCTCCATCGCAGTCTTTAACACTGGTAGCATGCCGCGACAGCGTGGACGTGAACCGTATGTGCAGTTGACGGACTTTGAGCGAGGGCGTATAGTGGGCATGCGGGAGGCCGGGTGGACGTACCGCCGAATTGCTCAACACGTGGGGCGTGAGGTCTCCACAGTACATCGATGTTGTCGCCAGTGGTCGGCGGAAGGTGCATGTGCCCGTCGACCTGGGACCGGACTGCAGCGACGCACGGATGCACGCCAAGACCATAGCATCCTACGCAGTGCCATAGGGGACCGCACCGCCACTTCCCAGCAAATTAGGGACGCTGTTGCTCCTGGGGTATCGGCGAGGACCATTCGCAACCGTCTCCATGAAGCTGGGCTACGGTCCCGCACACCGTTAGGCCGTCTTCCGCTCATGCCCCAACATCGTGCAGCCCGCCTCCAGTGGTGTCGCGACAGGTGTGAATGGAGGGACGAATGGAGACGTGTCGTCTTCAGCGATGAGAGTCGCTTCTGCCCTGGTGCCATTGATGGTCGTATGTGTGTTTGGCGCCGTGCAGGTGAGCGCCACAATCAGGACTGCATACGACCAAGGCACACAGGGCCAACACCTGGCATCATGGTGTGGGGAGCGATCTCCTACACTGGCCGTACACCACTGGTGATCGTCGAGGGGACACTGAATAGTGCACGGTACATCCAAACCGTCATCGAACCCATCGTTCTACCATTCCTAGACCGGCAAGGGAACTTGCTGTTCCAACAGGACAATGCACATCCGCATGTATCCCGTGCCACCCAACATGCTCTAGAAGGTGTAAGTCAACACCCTGGCCAGCAAGATCTCCGGATCTGTCCCCCATTGAGCATGTTTGGGACTGGATGAAGCGTCTTCTCACGCGGTCTGCACGTCCAGCACGAACGCTGGTCCAACTGAGGCGCCAGGTGGAAATGGCATGGCAAGCCGTTCCACAGGACTACATCCAGCATCTCTACTATCGTCTCCATGGGAGAACAGCAGCCTGCATTGCTGCGAAAGGTGGATATACACTGTACTAGTGCCGACATTGTGCATGCTCTGTTGCCTGTGTCTATGTGCCTGTGGTTCTGTCAGTGTTATCATGTGATGTATCTGACCCCAGGAATGTGTCAATAAAGTTTCCCCTTCCTGGGACAATGAATTCATGGTGTTCTTATTTCAATTTCCAGGAGTGTATTTGACTATTTATCAGAAGTTCATAAACATATCGGCAAACAAACCTGGGGTTACGTGGCACTACTGATGTGACTTATGCAGCATGCACCCCCTCTGCAATGTTAATTTCATGACTAAAATGTATGTTAAAAACTATGTCAGCAACTTGCACGGGCACACACACACACACACACACACACACACACACACACACACACACACACAATATTTGTGGCATGTGTCACAATGTCATTTCCAACTTTAAGAAAAACATAAAGTGTGTAACTTACAGTAAATCCACATCTAAAATGTTGCCGCAACACAATGTTTGTGTTAAGTGTCGCAATGTTATTTTCATGTCCAAAATATTGTTGAAACATGTAAGGGGTGTAACCTACAGTATTTCCACATCTGAGCTGTTCTATAACTGTACAAAACAAATGTTCTGTACTAAAATAACATGCTAAACAGGCTGCTGACGTGTCATCCTAGGCCTAAACGAGACTGTGTACAAAAGCGAACCTGACCAAGCGTAATTATTGGGTGGGTGGGTGGGGGAAGAGAGGGGTGGGAGATAACAACAATCAGTCTCATAAATACCACATGTCCCTCCATATCCGCATCCAGTGACACCTGTTGGCTGATGGTGACAAGGCAGTCGGTCGGTAGCATTGGGCCTTCATGGCCTGTTCGGGCGGAGTTTAGTTTAGTTTTTTAGAGATGACAAAAAAATGTTCAAATGTGTGTGAAATCTTATGGGACTTAACTACTAAGGTCATCAGTCCCGAAGCTTGCACACTACTTAACCTAAATTATCCTAAGGACAAAGACACACACCCATGCCCGAGGGAGAACTAGAGATGACAACAAATGCAATATTTATGTCAAGTGTCACTATGTTATTTTACTTTTAAGATGCCCATCAATATATGTTAAGAAGTAGCTTACTGTATTTCCATGTCTGATATGTGTGTCAAAAAATATGTCAGCAACACAGTGTTTATACCAAGTGTCATAATCTTATTTTCACATCTAAAATATCTCACAAAATAAGCAAAGGATGTTGGCATTTCAGTTTTATGCTTACTGGAGGCTATGTTAGTGGTAGTACATAGACCAAACTGTCATTACCCAACATTTTTCAAAATTTTCCAGTAATGCTTCACCTCACCAAGCACCATTTTAGGGGAGAAAGGAAGAAGATAATGCATCATGCTCTACTCTAGAAAATGCTAACTTATGCTATCACAGAGTAAAGACTATACATATGTTGCTACACTACATTATCAAAAGTATTCGGACACCTGGCTGAAAATGACTTACAAGCTCTTGGCTCCCTCCATTGGTAATGCAGGAGTTCAGTATGGTGTTGGCCCACATGTAGTCTTGATGACAGCTTCCACTCTCGCAGGCATATGTTCAATCAATTGCTGGAAGGTTTCTTGGGGAATGAGAGTCCATTCTTCACGAAGTGCTGCACTGAGGAGAGGTATCGATGTCGGTCAATGAAGCCTGGCAGTGTCCCAAAACATCCCAAAGGTGTTCTATAGGATTCAGGTCAGGACTCTGTGCAGGCCAGTCCATTACAGGGGTGTTATTGTCATGTAACCACTCTGCCACAGGCCGTGCATTATGAACAGTTGCTCAATCATGTTGAAAAATGCAATCACCATCCCCAAACTGCTCTTCAACAGTCGGAAGCAAGAAGGTGCTTAAAACATCAATGTAGGCGGTTGCTGTGATAGTGCTATGCAAAACAACATGGGGTGCAAGCCCTCTCCATGAAAAACATGACCACACCATAACACCACCACCTCCAAATTTTACTGTTGACACTACACAAGCCGGCAGATGACGTTCACCAGGCATTCGCCATACCCACACCCTGCCATTGGATCGCCACATTGTTTGCCGTGATTCGTCACTCCACACAATATTTTGCAATGTTCAGTCATCCAATGTTTATGCTCCTTACACCAAGCAAGGTCTCATTTTGCATTTACCAACATGATTTGTGGCTTACAAGCAGCTACTCGACTATGAAATCCAAGTTTTCTAACCTCCTGCCTAACTGTCATAGTACTTGCAGTGGATCCTGATGTAGTTTGGAATTCTTGTGTGATGGTCTGGACAAATGTCTGCCTATTACACATTACGACCATCTTCTACTGTCAGTGGTCTCTGTGTGTCAAGAGACAAAGTCGGCCTGTATGCTTCTGTGCTGTATGTGTCTCTTCACATTTCCACTTCACTATCACATTGGAAACTGTGGACCTAGAGATGTTTAGGAGTGTGGAAATCTCACATACAGACTATGACACAAGTGACACCCAATTACCTGACCACGTTCGAAGTCCGTGACTTCAGTGGAGTGACCCATTCTGCTCTCTCACAATGTCTAATGACTACTGAGGTTGCTGATATGGAGTACCTGTCAGTAGGTGGCAGCACAATGCACCTAATTTGAAAAACGTATGTTTTTGGGGGTGTCCAGATACTTTTGATCCCATAGTGTATGTTACTGCAAAATAGTAGCATATTACCCATACACCACTACATTACAACAAAACTGTAACAAATTGTCCTACATATAATCATTGTTACTTGAAACTGTAAGAACTTACCCATACATCACCATGTTCTAGAAAAATTGTCACAAGATGCTATGCTACAGCAAAATTGTAACACATTGTCCTGTACATCAATATGTCATAGCAAAATTGTAACAAATTATCCATAGCAAAACTATAATTAACTGCCCATACATCACCATGTTACAGTGAAATTGTTACAAATTGCTCCATGTATTACCATGATACATACATCACCGTGATACAACAAAATTGTAACACATTTCCCCAAACATCACTATGTCACAGCAAAGTTTTAACAGACTGTTCCATGTTGTTGTTGTTGTGGTCTTCAGTCCTGAGACTGGTTTGCTGCAGCTCTCCATGCTACTCTATCCTGTGCAAGCTTTTTCATCTCCCAGTACCTACTGCAACCTACATCCTTCTGAATCTGCTTAGTGTATTCATCTCTTGGTCTCCCTCTACGATTTTTACCCTCCACGCTGCCCTCCAATACTAAATTGGTGATCCCTTGATGCCTCAGAACATGTCCTACCAACCGATCCCTTCTTCTGGTCAAGTTGTGCCACAAACTTCTCTTCTCCCCAATCCTATTCAATACTTCCTCATTAGTTATGTGATCTACCCATCTAATCTTCAGCATTCTTCTGTAGCACCACATTTCGAAAGCTTCTATTCTCTTCTTGTCCAAACTATTTACCGTCCATGTTTCACTTCCATACATGGCTACACTCCATACAAATACTTTCAGAAATGACTTCCTGACACTTAAATCTATACTCGATGTTAACAAATTTCTCTTCTTCAGAAACGATTTCCTTGCCATTGCCAGCCTACATTTTATATCCTCTCTACATCGACCATCGTCAGTTATTTTGCTCCCCAAATAGGAAAACTCCTTTACTACTTTAAGTGCCTCATTTCCTAATCTAATTCCCTCAGCATCACCCGACTTAATTACACTACATTCCATTATCCTTGTTTTGCTTTTGTTGATGTTCATCTTATATCCTCCTTTCAAGACACTGTCCATTCCATTCAACTGCTCTTCCAAGTCCTTTGCTGTCTCTGACAGAATTACAATGTCATCGGCGAACCTCAAAGTTTTTATTTCTTCTCCATGAATTTTAATACCTACTCCGAATTTTTCTTTTGTTTCCTTTACTGCTTGCTCAATATACAGATTGAACAACATCGGGGAGAGGCTACAACCCTGTCTTACTCCCTTCCCAACCACTGCTTCCCTTTCATGTCCCTCGACTCTTATAACTGCAATCTGGTTTCTGTACAAATTGTAAATAGCCTTTCGCTCCCTGTATTTTACCCCTGCCACCTTTAGAATTTGAAAGAGAGTATTCCAGTCAACATTGTCAAAAGCTTGACTGTTCCATATTACAGCAAAAATGTAACAGTTTGCCCCATACGTCAACAAGTCAAGTCAAATCAAGTGACCAGAGACAATAACAACTTGAAGTGTGCCAAGAACTGATTAATCATACTAAAAATGACCCAGATTCGCTAAATAGGGTAATTACAGGTGATAAATCGTGGGTGTATGGATATGATCCTGAAGCCAAAGTGCAGCCTTCTCAGTGGAAGACTCCAGGTTCACCACGACCAAAAAAAGCACAGCAGAGTCAGTCGAAGGTGAAGACGATGTTGGTGACTTTTTTCGATTCTATCAGTCTTGTGCACCATGAATTTACCCCTGGAGGGCAGACAATTAACCAGGAATACTACAAATGTGTTCTTGAGCGTTTGTGTGAAAAGATGCGGAAGAAACGGCCTGCATTCTGGAAAGACAGGAATTGGGTGCTACACCATGACAATGCTCTGGCTCATCATGCCTTCTCCATCGTTGAATTTTTGACTAAATTCAAAATTCCTGTGCTTCCACAACCACCATATTCCCCTGATTTGTCCCCTGTGGACTTCTACCTGTTTCCTAAACTGAAATTTTCACTGAAAGGGAAGTGATTTGACTCGACTGAAGACATCCAGGCAAATACAGAGAGCGTTCTTAACATACTTCAGGAGAAAAATTCCCAAGAATGTTTCCAAAAGTGAAAACACCGTTGGAGTTGGTGTGTTCTGTCAGAAGGGGACTATTCTGAAGGAGATGCATCACAGTAGCTTGTAAGTACCACCATTGTACAATTACAAGCCCACTCTTAAGACTATCCAATCACACCTTGTACTCGATAAAGAAATGCATGAAACTACGTCATAAGTGTGAACATCCCTCTATGTGAAGATCAACACATTATATGCTACTACCTCTCTGCCCCAATAGCAAATGTAGTTTAATGTTCTGTATTGTATTCAAATGATGACACCACAGACTGGACACAGTATCAACACAGACACATGTATTTAATGCCATCCAGAGCCATGAATGAAGAATATGATGACTGTATGGTACTTTATCAAAGTCAGTATCAACATGTACACAAGGATCTAGTGCCACACCAACCACCACAAAGTCCAGCATCACAGCCAAGCTCTTCTATCACATGAGCAGTAGGGGAGGAACATTTTCTTATATTTAAACAACTATAGGGAACTGAATAAAATCTTCTCAGTTTTCAAGCTGTATCAATTTGAATAAAATTCTTGAGGTTTTGATGGCTAGCTCTGCCATCATTGTCAGGAGTAAAACTACTGACTGCCGTGGCTATTTTTTTCCCATGTATTGTTATTTCATACCCTTGCCCCATGTGGCCAGGAGTGAGCTGGCATCAGCACAATTTACCACTGTTCAGCCAAGAGACTACATGCAATAAAACAAGAGAATGGTACATACATAAAATACAGTGATAAAAGATGAAGTTTACACATGAGGAGGGGAAACAATGGAAGTTAAAATATACGAAAAAGGGGTAGTTTCACGAGGCATGGTTACATAAAATCCACATATAATTAAAATGACACTCAGTGAAGATGTAGCATAAAAACACTGGTAGCACGAAGAGCACAATTAGGAATGGCGTTCACAGTAATGAGAGCCACACAGGATGGCGACACTGAACACACACTGCACTTACGTTATATACATGGTGAGCACCAAAACATGACAAAGTAACTGGATTAAAATTGGGAGGATCTGCCAAGGGAGGGGAGGTCAGAGAGGAGGGAGAGAAGAAAGATAGAAGGTGGGGTGGCAGCGGAAGGGGGGGGGGCAGGAAAGGGGGGAGCTGGTAGCACACCAAGGGGCAGGAGTCAGGGAGGGTGGGGAGGGAGCAGCCCAGGAGGGAGTGCAAGGACTGGGAAAGGAGAAGTTGGAAGGACAGGGGATGGAGGGGGGAACAGGAGAGTGGGGAGAGGAAGGAGAGAGAGCCCAAGGGAGGAGGAGAGGGGAAGAGGAGTATCAGAGTTGGGAGGAAGGATAAATAGTGGGATGAAGGACATAATCTGGGATGGGGAGACTCTGAGAGTTTCTCTGGGAGAGGAGGTGGAGGGTGTGGAGATAGAGAGAGAGTGGGACACATCAGCAGAGGCGTAGCAGCAGGCAAGGAGGAGAGGAGGAAAGGGGACACCAGAGGGTTTGGAGGATCAAGGCGGCCATTGGAGTTGAGGAGACAGATGTGTTCAAGGAAAAGGAGGAGATGTGGGAAGGGAATGAGGTCAAAGAGAATCCTTGTGGGGGACGGGAGACAGATACGGAAAGCAAGGCGGAGTGCATGGTGTTGAAGGATTTAGAGGGCTTTATAGAATTTAGGAGGGGCAGAGCTCCAGGTGACTCTGGTGTAAGAAAGGATGGGATGAATCAAGGATTTGTAGGTATGAAGGATAGTGGAGGGATGCAATCCCCATGTCCAGCTAGAGTCTACTGTGGGCTTTGCACTGGATGGTAAGGAAATGGGGAGTCCAGGTGAGGTGATGGTCAAGGATGGCGCCAAAGTATTTCAGGGTGCTCATAGATGGTGATATAGAAATCATGGAACCAGAAGGAGGGGGTGGTATATCCTATAATGATTGCATGGGTTTTGGAAGGATTGATTCGAAGGTGCCATTGGTTGCACCAAGCAGTAAACAAGTTTATGTGGGTTTGGAGGGAGTGCTGGGACCATTGTAGGACAGGATAGAAGGCAAGAAACGCGGTTTCATCAGTATATTGAAGCTGCGGCTGACACTCTTTCCTACTTATATACCTACAATTACTTATATACCTACAATTACAGGGCCCAAATGAAGAGTGTGCAGGAGGTGAGTTGGGCAGCTCATAGCAGCTCCCGCCTGCCATGGGACCAAGTGATGTTAGGTGGTGTGAGGTGCCAGCACCACGTTCAAAACTGCTGCTCTCACCTCCCTACAAGTGCTAAGCATCTATTGTTGCTTCCTTTCAACACCCCAAGCCTGCCCCCATCCCCTACTCAGTGTGTAACCCTGGTCTCTGTTGAAATTGTTGCTGTTCATTCTAATCTCAGCCACATATATTATAACAGAGTTCCAGTATGTTGATGCATGAGACAAGACTCTCGTGTTCTCAAACTGTATTTTGCATCCATTTTTTACGCAATGCTCAGCTACGGCTGCCTTGTCAAGCTCCCTTTGCTGCCCCACTCAGATTCTATAAAGCCATCCAAATTGTCAAACACCATGGACTCCACCTCACTTTCCATATATGCCTATATTTGCCTCCTGTCTACCACACAGATCCTCTTTGACCTCATCACCTTCCCACATTTTCTCCTTTTCCTTGAACACATCCACAGCCTGTACATAATCCGCAGACTCGATCTCCTCCCCCCCCCCCCCCCCCACACCACACCACCCAGTGTCTCCTATCCTCTCAACCCCTAGCCCGTTGTCATGCTTTTATGGTTGTGTCCTGCCCTCTCTCCATCTCCATGCCCTTCACCTCCTTTACAAATGAACCTTCCAATGCCTCCGCCGGACAGATTTGTGCCGGGGACCAGGCACTCCTTCTCCATCTGGAACGCCGTGCATTAGACTGCACATCACATGTAAATCCTCTTGTATAGGCAACATAAGTGCAATTCAGAGTAAATTGGAAGAGGTAGAACAAAAAGTACTTCCTGAGATCCAAGACAACCTAGAAAACAAAAAGTAGAAATTTGGTGTGAGCAGAAAGGAAAGAAAAGTGTTGTTCATGTAAGTGATGTAGCAAATTACTCTAATGCTTATAAATTCCTCATTTCTCTAGTACAAGAACTATACACCCAGTAGTCTTCATTATACAGTTTGATGGCATAATTCCTTAAAGCATGACAGAACAACAAAAAATGAAATTTGTGGCCAGCAGGTTAGAAGGAGAAGCAAAATCATTGAGAACTGGGGTCAGTAACATGTGTAAAATATACACACATCAAAAACGTTTTGCATCACCTCGGTTTGCAGAACTCCTGAAGACAGACTTTGACTGCGGGTATTGTATCACAAGCACACTCCCTTTGACTGTTCAGAGATGTCACTAAAGCTGCCCAAAGATGTAAACAACCATGCATGAACAGCGCCTATTAGACGGAGGGGGTTCAACAGCTAATCAGTTCCAGTCATTCCACCAGGAAGGAGGTACACAGCTCGTCTATAGTTCAACCATGCCTGGACAGTCAATACCATGGTTTTATGGTGTCCACAATGTTACTTTGTGCCAGGAAGAGCTCTCAACAAGAGAAGTGTCCAGGCGTCTCAGAGTGAACCAAAGTGATGTTCAGACATGGAGGAGACAGGAACTGTCGATGACATGCCCCGCTCAGATGGCCCAAGGGCTACTACTGCAGTGGATGACTGCTACCTATGGATTATAGCTCAGAGGAACCCTGACAGCAACGCCATCATGTTGAAGAATACGTTTTGTGCAGCTACAGGACATTGTGTTACGACTCAAACTGTGCACAATAGGCTGCATGATGCACAACTTCACTTCCAATGGCCATCGTGAGGTACATCTTTGCAAGCATGACACCATGCAGCACTGTACAGATGGGCCTAACAACATGCCAAATGGACTGCTCAGGATTGGCATCACGTTCTCTTCACTGATGAGTATCGCATAGGCCTTCAACCAGACAGTCATTGGAGACATGTTTGGAGGCAACCCGGTCAGGCTGAACGCCTTAGACACACTGTCTGTCTGTGCAACAAGGTGGAGGTTCCCTGCTGTTTTGGGGTGGCATTATGTGGGGCAGATGTATGTCGCTGGTGGTCATGGAAAGCCCCGTAATGGTTGTACGATATGTGAATGCCATCCTCCAACCAATAGTGCAACCATATCGGCAGCATACTCTTGAGGCATTTGTCTTCACGGACGACAATTCGCACTCACATCATGCACTTGTTGCGAATGACTTCCTTCAGAATAATGACATCACTCGACTAGAGTGGCCAGCATGTTCTCCAGACATGAAATGTATCGAACATGCCTGGGGTAGATTGAAAAGGGCTGTTTATGTATGACGTGACCCCCTGACCACTCTGAGGGATCTACGCCAAATCGCCATTGAGGAGTGGGACAATTTGGACCAACAGTGCCTTGATGAACTTGTGGATATTATACCACAATGAATACAGGCATGCATCAATGCAAGAGGAGGTGCTACTGGGTATTAGAGGTACCAGTGTGTACAGCAATCTGGACCATCACCTCTGAATGTCTCAGTGTATGGTGGTACAACAGTCAATGTGTGGTTTTCATGAGCAATAAAAAGGGCGGAAATGATGTTTATGTTGATCTCTATTCCAATTTTCTGTGCAGGTTCTGGAACTCTCATAATCCAAGTGATGCAAAACTTTTTTTTATGTGTGTATAAAGAATTTATTCAAGCATTTGTGAATCAATACTAGCTTACAGCACACAAAACAGAGCAGGAGGTGAAGTAGTTGTGAACAGAAGGTTTCATGGTGAAACTACCATTATACCACAAATGGATAGGAATAAGTCACTAGGTCCCATACCAAAGGTCAATGGCATCAAGATATTAATAAACATAGACTTGACAACCATCTTCTGTCAGAGGCCACTAGCAAGAATTGCTCAAAGGTATACTATATTCTCCTATGGAAGACAAAGTTATCAGTTCAGTTCCAAGAATTTGAGAAAGTTGTGAATGAAGTGTCTCATTTGATCATGTAAATACTGCCACAACAATTATTCGAATGAAAGTCAATCAGTGGCATGAAAAAGTATTAAGAATACTAACCGTAGGGGGCAATAATGTTCTTTGTATTGCTAAGTAACTGATGATTACCCATTGCCTGAGTTAACTGATAGAATACTTAATTTTCTTTTCCTCCTGTTGGTTCTTCACCTTCTTTCATTCAGATCTACATCTGTCTTCTTTAACATTCTTTGCTACCAAGGTTAATATGAGAATATTTCCTTACACTGAATGTGACAACAAAGAAACAATCTATGACAAAAATGAAGAATAAACATCTGCATAGCATGTGTGAAAAACAGACATTTACTGGAATTATGCAGACTGGCCTGAGTGTATGAAGTATAGGATTATAGATACACTAGCAGAGAACACAGTATATAGTTGCAACAAGACACCTGGAGCAGATTATTGCACATAACAAAAACATGTCATACAGTATGTAACAGAACAAAAATATTTATAACAGTGATACACAAACCTTTATGTTTGAAAATATATTAAGAATAGGAAAGCAAGATGAGGACTATTATAAAGAACATAGATGAAACAACACATGAAAATAAGCTGAAGGCTGCAGAAGAAGTGGACAGTGCTAAACCAGGTAAGTGATTACGACAATGTACAACAGAAGCAATACTGGTGGTCAAAATAATGGAAATAACTAAATGTTGTCTTGAGATGAATAGACATATAGTTACTGTTTGGTATGAATTGAAATGGTGACGTAGTTTCTGCTGTAATGAATTATGATACACTGATAGGCTAGGAATAGTCCTGTCAAAGTGGTTTATGGTAAATGAAGAGTTATGGTTATTAAGCGACCAAAAATTTGGCCAATTGTGTACATGGAAAGAGAAAGGTGAAGCATTGTTATTAGGCAACAGGAAAGTTGGCCAGTTATCTATGAAGAGTGAGGGAGGAAAGGCAAAAGGCAATATGTAAGTCGGCCATTGAGTAGTATTTATGGCAAAGTGGTTTCTGCCAACTATTTTATGAAGTCTCAGGTAATTAGCCCATACATATTAAAAGGTAACAAAATGCTCATATATGAAAGTCAGAGGAAAATACATTGTCTTACATGAATAGAGTCCCACTAGTACTTTTTGTAGCAATAATTACACTAAAATGTAGAAGGAATGATGTCTTATACTGTGGAATGAAGCAATGATTTGATAAATGATTGTTGCATTATGTTCAAGGAAAGATTCTAAAAGGTTCTCTTGATGTATCAGTGAATTGCTATTGTAAGCCTCCATAGGCTAGATTTGAAGAGCATACCAGCTGATGCTGGCTAGCAACATGAGCCATTACCAAAGCGGGTCAGTAATAACAGATGGTGCAAGCAAATACATAGCTCTTAAAGAGTGCGAAGGGCAATGCCTCAGCTGTATGTAGTTACAGCTGTAAGTAAAACAAAAACATTGTGAACCATTGTTGTAGTATGATGTAAAAAAAAGGCATTGTTCATAAACACCCAAAATCAAAACAAAACATTATGTATTTACTGTATGTTGTAATAGTGTATGAAAACATGTTTATTTAAAATTTGTTTAAAATTATTAGGAGACTAATTTAAGGCATTTTGTATTGTTTCATGGAATGGTACTGGAGCTATATGCTGAGGCTGGAGATGTTGACAGTTATTGAACTCAACACCAGTTGGGGAAGTCTGGAGTTTCACAATGCAAGACTACATCGTGGACAACAGAAACATCAGTATGGATTGATGTTGTGGGCTGCGAGCATATGTTCTGGTAAAAGGTGTGAATGTAATGTTCTTTCATCTCCATGTATTTGTGAAATGTATGTTGTCGCATTTCTTTTATTTGTAACCATGTGAAGTGGACGTATTTATGACGCATTCAAAATTAATTTAGGTGTAGAACAGCATGGTGAGGAGAAGTGTAAAGTGTAAAGAATTTATCATCAAATTGAAAGGACAGCAATGCACTGACGGTAGTTGTACAGCAGCGTAACTTTTTGTTACAAATAGTTGGTCAGTTTAAAGAAAAGCAAATTGTCAGAAGTGAATAACAGTGTAACTTCTCATGACAAATATTTTGTTTAATTTAGTGTTTGGCACTGTGCCAATAGTAGTTTAAACAGCAGTATAAAATATTGCGATCAGAAGTTGGTTAGGAGATAATGGACTGCTGTAGAGTATTCTAGCAGATTTGGTGGATGCTAAATTAACAAAAGACTACCAAGAACATAAAGGTGCAGAATAATGATATTTTGAAAATCTTTACTGTTAAAAGAACAATGTAATTAGTAAAGAATGTGTAACTAAAGATTAATGATTTGGAGTTTAAGGTTACACACGAATTTACTGAGGGTAACAATCAGATTTTTCTAACCACAAAATAATTAAGTTTATGATTATATAAATGAATTAATAATTTGAGAATGAAAAATACAAAGCAGATTCAAATTTTAAAAAAACAATAATGAATCACAATTATAGTGGAATGAATGGCACTTGAGAGATCACAATTGAAAAATTTTTAAAAAATTGAGTAAAAATTTGCTTATTTCCAAATTGATTGTTGTCTGCAAGAACCTCCTAATTTTCAGAAATCTCAGAAGGAGGGGAATGTGTAATATTTCTGGCTTTACAGCCATCATATTCGACTACAAGAAGCTCTTCTTAGAGGAGTTGATAAGACAGCAGTGGCAAGATGATGTATTGTGGTGTGAGGTACCAATGACAGACTGTGTATTTGGTATGGGTGTCGTGAGAAAGACCACCTAAATTGTGGCCCTTCTCTGCAGTTGGCTGTTGCTTTCAAAAGTAGCACGCCAAAATGATGTTAGTATTAGAAGAACAAGCAATGTATTTACTTGCCTTTCATGTAAAAGCATCTCTCAATAGCAGGCTATCATTCCATTTCAGAAGCGTTAATTTTTGGCAGAATAAAAAACAATAACTAAGCGAAAAGGCAGATGAAGCACTTCAGAGATCTTCAGATCGTGCCTAACTTGAATGGCAGGTGAAGTGGTCTGACTGTAAGATCAGAGCTTGTTCGGCAGTCTCGGAGGCCAGGTATGTTGTCTGCCAGGGTTGGTGTCAGTTAAGACTTTAATAACAATCTCCAGTTACATTGACATGTAATTGAGAACAATTTGATAGTAGCTATGCAAATGTGCTGTTCATTAATTTGTTTATTTTCTATGAAATTGATAATTTGGTAGTAGTCATTCATTAGGATGAATGGGCATAGTGCCATTGCATTCGGAAGGACACAGTTCAATCCCGCGTCCGGCCAGCCTGATTTAGGTTTTCCGTGATTTCCCTAAATCACCCCAGGCAAATGCCGGGATGGTTCCTTTCAAAGGGCATGGCCAATTTCCTTCCCCATCCTTCCCTAATTCGATGAGACTGATGACCTCACTGTCTGGTCTCCTTTCCCCCCCCCCTCCCCCCCCCCCCGAAAAACAACAACAACGGGCATAGGCAGAGGGTGTGTACTGGCAACTCGCAGTATCTTGTTGCAGAGCATGTTCTAAAACATGACACTCGTGACCTCGGTGCCTGTTTTACCACATGCACCATCTGGATTCTTCCCCCAGACACCAGTTCCTCAGATCTCCGCAGGTGGGAACTAGAACTGCAACATGTCCTTGGTTCTTGCCACCCACCTGGCCTTAATTTACATTAATTTTTCCGTCTCAGTGTTTCTTCACTGTAACCACTATCTGCTTCACTCTGTTTTAGTTTTTTACATCTTTTGTTGCCTTTCCTGTCTATTTTGCACCCCCCCCCCCCCTCCCACCTCTTTTATGTCTGTCCAATGGACTTAGGTTTTCACTTTTATTAACTCGTGCTTGATGTTTTAGTAGTAATCTCTATCTTGCATGTTACCCTGTCTTCCTCCTGTAAGTTCTCAGGTTTTCAAATTTCATCCAATGCAGATCTTCCCTTCTCATGCCGTATAGTAAGTCTCCCCCGAGCCGCGGTTCTGGGTGACTTTCCCGAAATCTAGCCCTTTTCCTAGACCTCTCCAGCAGGGTCGCCGACTTATAAAAAATATTGGGGGGGGGGGGGGGGGAGCATACTGGGGGTCTTGGTCTTGATTTTTAGATAAAGAATAGTGAGTTTTAAAGTTTTTTTTAAGAATTTTAGGGTCATATGATCAACATTACAACTCCAAAAAGTGGACTCTCGATAACTCGACACCCTGGGAAACTCGAAAAGCCTGACTTTGAAAAAAGAAACAAAACATAAACACACACGGTATTTTCGTAATAAGCTAAGTAATAATCATGCTTATAGACTATTACAGAGCAGTAAAAAGACTGATATTATATTTAAATAAATCCTAAACTACCATTAAAAGAATCAAACATAAAATACTGCTGTCGCACGGTAATAACACTTAGATTAATAAGCAAAATAGGTAATTTAAGCTTACTTTGAATAAGGCTCAGGGTTTATTAAATAAAAACAATATCTCAAAGTTAATGCTTTAATACAGTTAATAAAGTTAATACAGTATGCCGCATGCTTTCAGTCAAAAAGTATGTTAATAGCGAGTTTTAATTGGGTCTTACACCCTAAAAATACTTAAGCATTTGAAAATAACTAATACAGTACTATAAGAATATAGTACTACAGTACTAAACTAGTACAAATATTTCGAAACTGAAAATTTAACATTATATATGTATTTAATTCTCTATTTTATATAGATTTTTAATATTGCTCTAAACGCCATTATTAGGGCTAGAGTGCCTGTCTTTAGAAAGGTGCAAATGTCGACCGTCTGATTGGATTTCTTAATATGAAGTCGTTGTGACTGGTCGGATATCCAATTCATCATCCGGTGACCGAGCGGTTCTAGGCACTTCAATCCGGCACCGCGTGACTGCTGCAGTCGCAGGTTCGAATCCTGCCTCGGGCATGGATGTGTGTGATGTCCTTAGGTTAGTTAGATTTAAGTAATTCTAAGTTCTAGCGGACTGATGACCTCAGCAGTTAAGTCCCATAGTGCTCAGAGCCATTTGAACCAATTCATCCAAAACATCTCGGTGGGCATGAAGAACAGCCAAGTTGTTCAATCACTTGTGTCTCATTGTTGATCAGAGATACGACTTCAGACGTCTAACGGAGCTAAATGACCGTTCTGATGTTACTGTCATGACTGGAACTACTTGGAGAAGCTTAATGCACTGCACTACTTCACATAACATTTCTCCAACTGCAGGCTCTTGTGTAATGTACTTTCTTACATCACGCATTTTTTTAAGACCAGTTGTTGAATGTCTCTTTGGGTTTGCTGCCGGATCCTAAAATCATGTCTGGCCGCATGTACGTGATGCTCTGAATAGATTTTTGGATCACTTCAACTGTCTTCATCCCCGCATCAAATTTACTATGGAGGTTGAAAGTTATGGGATGTTTCCATTTTTAGACGTTATGGATTATAAAAATACCAGATGGTACTTTGGGACACAGTGTTCACCGAAAGCCGACACACACAGATCGGATCTGCATTCTAAGAGTTGTCATCCACCACACCAATGCAGTGGCGTCCTTAGGACTTTGGTGCGGAGAGCGTATGCCATTTCCGATGCGGACAGCTTAACCCAAGAGCTTGCGCATTTGATGGCTGTTTTTAAGAACAATGGATACTCCGAGAAGCAGATTCGTCGGGCTATGGAGTTTGGACCATCTCTGGAGGTGCATGAAGAGGAACATAGATCGGTGGCCTTTCTTCCTTATGCTGGAGGCATATCGTTTAAGATTGGACGAATTTTAAGGAATTTTAACATTAAGAGTGTGTTCCGTCCATCTTCTAAGATTAGGGCACTACTCGGCTCTGTGAAAGATGATTTGGGGCTTAGGAAACCCGGTGTATATAAAATTCCGTGTCAGTGTGGGAAGGCTTACATTGGCCGTTCGATTTGCATAGTGCATGACAGGTGTGTGGAAAATCGCCGTCATACGAGGCCACAACAGCCGGAAAAATCGGCAGTAGCAGAACACTGCTTAAATGAGGGACACAGTATGAAATTTGATGAAATTGTGGTAGTTGCCAACATTTCTGTATTTTGGAACAGTGTCTATAAAGAGGCGATTGAAATTAGGTTGGCGGATAATTTAATCAACAGAGACAATGGGTTTCCTCTTAGCAAGAAGTGGAATCCTGTATTATCTCGCATCAA
This sequence comes from Schistocerca serialis cubense, assembly GCF_023864345.2. Lineage (NCBI taxonomy): Eukaryota > Metazoa > Arthropoda > Insecta > Orthoptera > Acrididae > Schistocerca > Schistocerca serialis. The sequence goes on from NC_064641.1 coordinate 825,865,578, forward strand.
AACTTAACGTTTTTCGGCGAGGCCCTTAGTGCGCTATATATTGTTGCAAGCAGTGTTCTACTAAGGGCGGCGCCACCTCCCTGTCTTGGAGGGCAGCAACCGTGATGGGCGGCGCCTGCTCCGTGTACTGAACGGTGGCCTATATAGGACGTCGATTTGCAGCCTGGCGTCAGTTCTCAGCGGGACTCATCAGCAGAAGCCGCATATTCCTGAAGATGGCGACCAGTTGGATCGCCGAAATATCGAGTCAAGCTGATTTTAGGATCCGGCAGCAATCGCGAAGAGACTTTCACGACTTATTACGCCGGGAAAGCCTACGTAATCACATCAAGACTAGTTATTTTTTTATTAGCGATATCGGCTAACATATTCAAATGTAAGCGCAGTCTCTCAATGTCTAGTTCATTTTTGAAAAACTCAGTTCATTTTTCCAAATTTTTTTCACCTCTGTTTACTAAAAAAGCAAGCACTCTTGTTCAACTGCAATGACCTGGATGAGTCCAGCTGAAGGAAATCGCCACCGTTTCACAAACTTCATTTTAAATAGCTTTGTAGTATCCCTTAGGGGTTTTGAAAGTGTGCAGTGAGCTGACTTCGTTGTTTTCATACTTCTTTGGTATACATCGATTCCAAGGAAGCGAAGGATCATCAACTTGTGAAGGTTTTTCTTTTAAACACAATTTCCAAAAGTGTTCAAAACTGTCACGCCTTCCATTTAATACACAAATCAGCCCTCATATATTTTTTCCAGATCAGCAACACTTAGACGAGGGCACTGAACTTTTTCCATTGTCATCCTCGACTGGGTTCATTGCATGGCAATAAAGACGTAAAAAGAAATTAGTCTTGAATTGTAACATTGAGTCAAGGTAGCCAGCACATTTGTAACCTGCATCTGTTGTCCTCTGCAGAAAACGTTTCAAAAAACTCTAGAAGTTCTTGAAAGTTTTTCAATATTCTCAAGATACTAGAAGCTTGCATAGTCCATCGAGTCGGGCAAAGGGATGGTAGACCAGCTTGGTTATTGGCGCTCTCACAGCGCATGCTTCTGATAAGTCCCATCCTTTAGTTGGATTCCCTTACGGTGTTTATTAAGTCCTTGGCTAAATCCATAACATCCCTTATAGACGTAAAATGGCGGAGACTGTCTACAACTACCCAAGTCTAAACTATGAGCAGTGCAGTGCACATAACGTGCTTTTGGTTGTATATCCAAAACTAACTTTTTTTAGTCCTTTGAACTTACTTCTCATATTCGAGGCACCACCATAGCACTGTTATCCATTGACAAATCAAGACGAGCAAAAACGTCTTTTAAAATACTAAACAGAGTTTGTGATTCAGTGTTGGGGGTCTCGTATAAGCCAATAAAGTCTTCGTTGATGATTAAGGAATCATCGACAGTACGAATACAAAATGACACTTGTTCCTGAATCGAATAATCACTTGTTTCATCAACCATAATAGAAAAATATTCAGTTTTCTTGATTGAAGCCAATACCTTTCTCAACAGACTTTCCTGGTAGATCAATGATCTCGTTATGAATACCGAGGGATGTCAATTTTTCCCCGAATGCAATGAACAATCTTTAAACTCAGGTATGCCATTCTTTTGGAGCTCCAACAATTGAAAAAAAATTTGAGTTTACATCGTCGTGCCCTCTAAAATTCAGTCCTTATCGGCACAGAAATTGCACGGTAGTAAAAATTGTCTCAAGAGCTAAACGGCCTCTCTTCATATCACTACCTAACTGTTCATTCAATTGGGAGGCCACACTTCGGTTAGTGATAGAATTTAGTTTCAGAACACCTTCTTTATGCGTAAACGTATTTTCATGAAGACGGAATTTTTCCAAAGCCTTTTTCCAGTTAGAAAACCCTACGGAAGTAAATGATTCTTGTTTTCTTGAAGAAAATTGTAATAGATTTTTAGCAGCTGCCTCTTTGCAGGTTTTGCAAAAAACTTTTTCGGTAGATGCTTCATATTCTAGCCATGTATATTTCATCAGCTGAGACTTCTGAAATGATCTTCCCTTACCAGATTGTTCAGGTTTCGGCTGTGAATGGTTCTCGTCTGAAGCCGACGAAGCAATTGACGACACAATAATTGTTGGAGGTTGACTTGGAGTATCATCAATTTCCAAATGCGCCTTTTTGGTAATAAAATTATCTATTGCAAACTTAATTCACAATACACTTAGAGACTAAAGTAAACGAATAAAATATAGTCACATAAAATAGTCCACTAGACATTAAAATTGGAACACTAAACACGTCTGCAGCATGCACTGAACGAAACTATCAACACTGTATGACTGCGACAGTAGGATGTGCTTTATATAGCCGCGGCATCGTAATGTTTCGAAGCGTCAAGTCGACGCAAGGCGGAGGGTTCCAGGCGCTTCTGCTCCAGTCCTTTAGATGTCGCTGCGGCCGCAGAGCTGGCCCGCCGGCGCCAGACTTTACCCAAAGGTTCACGCACTTGGACAGATTCTAAGTGTGCCCGCAGCACCATAACACTATCATGATTCACACCATTCGTTTACAGTTAACCTGCTTACTACCATAATAATTACTTGTTTTAACTCATTACTGAATGTATTTTAACAGGTAACTATCGTCAAACAAGGAAAATAAAAACTTCCAACATAATTTTGTGATTTTACAAAGCATAATATAACTAATAATTTTCTTAAATTATTGGGTGAGTAGATTTTTTATCTATCAAGTTAAATAATTGGAAATTTAATTATTTATAAAACGTCAGTTCCTCTCTAAGATTTGTTACAGCCTCAACATAACGGATTCACGACCTATGTGCTGTTTTCTGCTCAGGGGACAACATCTATAGAAGACTGCAGGTTGGTGAACATTACTTAAAACTTATGCATTCCACTCAGCATGGTGGAAGCAAACAGGTACCTCGCGTGTACTGCAATCTTAGTAAAAAATAAGATCAGGGACACGTCATCTGCAGTGGCACAGAGGAGGTATAAGGAGAGAAATTTTCGAGGAAAGGGGTTTATCACACACATGCATATGTCACCCTCACGCTCCCACTCTCTCTCCTTTCCAACTTGCTGTAACTGCAGGTAGAATACCATACGATGTGGACATTCTTCGTCACTATCATTAGCGAACTGGTAATGGGGATTGACTTCCTCTGGCATTTTCATCTCTCTCTAGACTTGGAGGTTACTGCGCTTTTACACCACGAAACTAGTCTCATCCTGTGACTTTTTGCTCTGATGCCACCTCCCCAATGCACACCATGTGTTCCCCTGGGCTTTCTATCCATGACGATGATCCATGCTCTGTCATCATGAAAGGATGCACTAAGACCAAGGGTGCTATCACGATGACACACCAGCATTACTTGGAAACACACAAAGCATCAGAGATGCTCAGTGCTGGAAATGCAAACCTACTCCAACAGCTTCACGATGTATCTGCACAACTCACCCATGCATGCACGTATGAAAGGTATTCTGTCACCCCCACTCACGACACACACACCTCATTATCTTCATCATAGGCAGCTAGGCCACAGGCGCACTTGACCACACTGCAGCATTCGCAGTTCAGTAAGATGCCTTCTGCCTCAGTTTTCAGTGCATTATCCGTGTGTTCCATCCCCTCACATTGTGAGTGAAGGTTTGGCGGTGCGCCATTTGGAACAGTATGAGACACTGCATTCTCACGAGTTCCGGTGCGCCAGTCCGTTTGCAAAAATCATACCTCGAAATATCTATGGACTCAGACGATGTTGTTAAGATGACTATCACCACACTTTTTGGTGTCTTAGAATTTCTTTTCATGCTCTATCGATTGAAAAACACTGCCGAAACATGGCAACAGTTCATTGATGGTGTTCTCTTCAAATTGGGCTGTTGCTAGAATACCTTGATGACATATTAATCTTTTCTGTAACCGCCAGGATCATGAACAACATCTTAAACTTGTTCTCTCAACTTTAGAAGATGTGGGGGTGATCATTACGGGGAAAAGATCTCTGTAGTGCAAAACCAAAGTGATGTACCTCAGACTCATCGTCAACACTAAAGGCGTCAAATCCACATCTGAACAGATGGGACTCATTCTACGATTAACACCGCCATAAATTTATTACGAACTATGAGGCTTTGTAAGTATCGCTAACTTTGAACGACGTCACCTACCACACACAGCAGAGATTCACACCCCACTCACCAATGCCCTCGCTGGGTCAAATATGCAAGGCCAGAGAAAACTTGTATAGGCTCTTACAACGCAAAAAACTTTAGACCGTGCCAAAGTCAGCCTTGAGAAAGCGATCGCCCTAGCACACCCCACATCAGATCCACAACTCATGACCACTATGGACGCTAGTGACTCTACTATTGGGGCATTCCTACAACAAGTCGTTGCAGATGAAACACTGCCACTCCAATTCTTCTTAAAAAACTTTTGGCCTCACAGTCAAAACGGACTGCATTCAATCGCTAGCTACTGGCTGTGAATGAATCTGTTTGATGGAGCTGTATCAAATGGAGACATGTGATCTACACAGATCACAAACCACTCACTGATGCGATATGGAACTCACCAAAGGATCTGAGCCCTCACCGAATTCCTCACCGTGATCTCATTAAGAAATAGACAACAGATATGCACCACCTACTATCTATCGCACGTCAAAACTATTTCACCCGACCTTGACTACACGAAAGTAGCAATGAACAAAATTGTGATCCGTCAATTACCAAAACACTCAACAGTGTCACCTCTAGTTTGTGCAGCGAATGACAAACGAATCCCGGTACCAATGCCCACATCCTCTGCAATGTCTCACAGAACAGAATACGACTTTTCATCCCTGCAACCATGTCCCACGATCTTCCATCAACTCCACAGCCTGATCCACCCAGGTGTTCATCCGTCTGACTCGTAACTGAACAATTCATTTTGCCAAACGTCAAATGAGATTGCCAAATCTGGTCACAGGCTTGTCTAGCTAGCCAGCGCAGCACAGTCAGTCGCCAAGCACAATCTCCACTAGGCAGCTTCAGTATACCATGTGCTCGATTTTGTTTTGGTATGTACACATGGACCTCGTCGGCCCTCTGCCAGAATCGAAAGGCTACAAATACTTATTGTCAATAATAAATCGAGTCTCACACTGGGTTGAAGAGTGCCAGTGAAAGACATTACAGTGGAATCTACCATTCGAGCTTTCATTGACATATAGATAGCTCACTTTGTCTGTCCTGAAACAATTACTACGGACCATAGGAGACAATTAGATTCCACCCTATTTGATGTTCTCTGCCAGTTTTGCGACATCACAGAAAATGGATAACCACATACCACCCACAGATTAATAGCCTCGTGGAGTATTGGCACGACACGCTGAAGACTTCAATCATATGCTGTTGTGGATGTTGGACGGAGACCTGCCGTGGGTGATGCTCTGCATGTGTATGGCATTTAAGGAGGACCTCTAGGCTTCTTTGGCAAAAGTACTACATGGGAAGACCTTACACTCCCTGCAGAGTTCGTCCTACTGACACTAAACCCAGATCAGGTACACCTGCTGGCATCAATACAACAGGTGAAGCGCCACATTCTAGATTTACAGGCGCAACCCCTATGGCAGACACAACTCTGAAAACCTTCCGACACAAAGCACTATCGGACTGTGAGTAGATCATGCTATGTGATGACACCGTTTGGACAGCCCTACAACCTCCGTATTCCAGACCGTTTTCATTTGTCAAATACTGTGCACACAGTTTTGCTATCATATTCAATGGAAAAATAACGACGGTCTCCCTCCACAAACTCAAGCTCGCAAGTGTTCTCCATGATCCTCTCTCCTCATGCCCTACAAATTTAGACTGCCCACGTGTTGTCCAGGATGGTCACCCCCCCCCCCCCCCCCTCCGGGGGCATGACATCGACAATCCCAGACGCCAGCCACGATGCTTCTGACACACCCGGCGTACCAGTTGCCTGACTCCTCAACTGTGTCTACTGATTACTGCCACATTTCAACTACATGGCCTTGCCCTCTTCTCTGCCAGCAGACAGTGTCATAACCATCACTGCACCGGCACGGGCGCCTCGCCAGCCATTGCCACGTGACATACCACTGACTCTGCCTGCCACGCCAGCCAAGGCACTGTCCAAGCTGGTGTATCCAAATTCACCTCATCTGCACCCAGCGTATCCCACTTCGACCGCCCGCTGTGGCTCCCCACTCACCAAGCGCCATTTCATCTTTGTACCACTGCCTTCGACTTCCTGATGCCGAGAAACGGTCCAGCCATGCCGTGCACTACAGCCAGCCATGACACAGCTAGTCATGCGCATCTGTGCAGGCTCTCTGCAGTCTACAATACTCACCAAGTATCACTATTCGCAGTTCTTCCTGTTAGAGGTGGAGGGGGCTGTGTGGACGCTTCAGCGTTAGTGACACCACTGACCAGTGAGGCTCTGTGGTGGAAAGTTTGCAACGCCAGAAACCTGCAGCGAATTACGGAGATTAGATGACTGGTGCATGGACTGGCAGCTTCCCCTAAATAAGTGTAACGTATGGGGCATAAGCTAGTGAAGAGATTCATTACTGTTCGATTATGCTATTGGGCAAAAATCACTGAAAACAGTACCTAGGGGTATTCTTCCTGACCGATCCAAAGTGTAATGACCACATAAAATTAACTGTAGGAAAGGCAGATGCCACGTTGAGACCGACTGAAAGAATCTTAAATTAATGTAATTCATCCACACAATCAGGTGGTTATTGTTATTTACATCTACATCTATGATCTGAAAACCGCTGCGACTTGCATGGCAGAATGTACATCCCAGTGTACCAGTTTTTAGGGCCATTTCCCGTTCCATTCACACAAGAAGAGCGGGAAAAATGATCGTTTAAATGCTTCTGTGCGTACTGCAATTAATATAATATTATTCTCACGATCGCTATAGGAGCGATATGTAGGAGATTGTAGTAAGTATATTCCTAGAGTCATCATTTAAAGTCAGTTCTTGAAGCTTTGTTAACAGATCTTCTCAGGATAGTTTCCATCTATCAGCAAGAGTCTGTTCTTTCAACATCTCAGTGACACTCTCCCGTGGGTCAGATAAGCCTGTGACCATCCATGCTATCCTTCTCTGTATAGTTTCAATGTCCCCTGCCAGTCCGAATTGGTATGGATCCCACATACTTGAGCAATATTCCATTATGGGTCACACAAGTGATTTGTAAGTAAGCAGTCTCCGTTTTAGACTAACTGCATTTCCATAGTATGCTACCAATAAACTGATGTCTGCTACCTGCTTTACCTACGAATGATGTGATAATTCCACTTCATGTCCCTACTAAGCATTACACCTAAGTATTTGTATGAGTTTACAGATTCCAACCATGACTCGCTAATATTATGTTTTTTTTTGTGAAGTGCATAGTTTTACATTTTTGAACATTTAGAGGAAGCTGCCAGTCATTGGACCACTTCGAAATATTTTCAAGTTCTGACTGAATATTTGTACAGCTTCATTCAGACTGTATTTCGTTATAGATAACTGCATCATCTGCGAAAATCTGCCCGCATCTCGTGGTCGTGCGGTAGCGTTCTCGCTTCCCACGCCCGGGCTCCCGGGTTCGATTCCCGGCGGGGTCACGGATTTTCTCTGCCTCGTGATGGCTGGGTGTTGTGTGATGTCCTTAGGTTAGTTAGGTTTAAGTAGTTCTAAGTTCTAGGGGACTGATGACCATAGATGTTAAGTCCCATAGTGCTCAGAGCCATTTGAACAATTTTTTGCGAAAATCTGAGGTTACTATTAACATTTCCCACAAGATCATTAATATACAACATGAACAGCAAGTAAGCCAACATGCTTCCCTGGGGCACACCCGAAGCTACTTCTACATTTGTTGTGATGACTCTCCATCCAAGATAACGTGCTGCCTCCACCCTACCAAGAAATTCTCAATCCTCTCAGATATTTCGTGTGATACCCCATATGATCTTACTTTTGATAATAAGCGCAAGTGTGATACCGAGTCAAATGCTTTTCAGAAATACTGCATTTATCTAACTGCCTTAAGCAATGGCTTTCAGTATGTCGTGAGAAAAGTGCGAGTCGGGTTTCACATGATCTATGTTTTTGAAATTCATGCCAGCTGGCGTGGAGGAGGTCGTCCTGTTCGAGATACCTCATTATTTGAATGACATCTTGGCGCTGCAAATCGATATGAAACGGAACGAGATATGATGGTTGTGCCAGGAAAGGCGAATGATCGACTTTGGTTTCCTGGGAGAATTTTTGGAAAGTATGGTTCATCTGTAAAGGAGGCTGCATATAAGGACGGTAGCTGACCTATTCTTGAGTATTGCTCGAGTGTCTGGGATCTGCACCAGATCGTATGGAAGGAAGACATCGAGCCAATTCAGAGACAGGCTGCTAGATTTGTTAGCGGTAGTTCCGAACAACATGAAAGTGTTACGAAGATGCTTCATGAACTGACATGGGAATACCTGGAAGGAAGGCGACGTTCTTTTCGAGGAATACTATTGAGAAAAACTGGAGAATCGGAATTTTAAGCTGATTACAAAACGATCCGACTGCCACCAACATACATCTCGGGTAAGGACCACGAAGATACGGGAAATTAGGGCTCATACGGAGGCAAATAGACAGTCGATTTCCCCCGCTCTCGCTTCGAGTGACACAGGATACCCTCCGCAATGCACCGTAGATGCAGATGTTTGAGCTTAGAATATATTCTGAGATTCTACAACAAATTAATGTAAAGGACATTGGATGGTAGTTTTGTGGATCATTTCTGCTGTCATTCTTGTAGGCGGCTGTGACCTGTACTTTCTTCCAACTACTGGGCTCAGTTTTTTTTTTTTTTTTTTTTTTTTTATCGAGGGATCTACTACAGTATGTAGTTAACAGAGGGGCTAACTCAACTACGAACTGGGTGCAGGATCTCATAGGGATATCATCGGGCCCTGGGACTTTGTTCAGTTTTAACGATTTCAGCTGTTTCTCAACGCCACTGACACTATTATCTATTTCACTCGTCTTCAGTGGTAGGAGAATTAAGTTGCGGCAATACTGCCGGGTTTTCAGTTGCAAGGGAACATTTAAAAACAGAGTTAAGCATTTCTGTTTTTGCTTTGCTATTCTCTACGTCTGTTCCACCCTCGTCTATGAATGACTGGACACTAACTTTGGTGCAACTAACAGCCTTTACATATAACGAGAATTTCTTTATGAACGACCATTTACAATATTCTGCTATGGTAGTCACTGAAGACTTCACGCATTGCTCTCTTGACTTCCAAGGAAGGAAGATTGGGTTTAACGTCGCGTCGACCTAAAGGTCATTATAGACGAAGTACAAGCTCGGATTGTGCCAAGGATGGGAAAGGAAATCGGCCGTGCAATTTCAAAGGAACCATCCCGGCATTTTCCTGGGGCGATTTAGGGAAATCACGGAAAACCTAAAACTGGGCGGTCGGATGCGGGTTTGAACCTTCGTCCTCCCGAATGCAAGTCCAGTGTGCTAACCACTAGCGCCACCCCACCCGGTGCTCTCTTCACTGCCAAACGCGTTTCTCTCTGTCTATAGCCCTATGCTTTGTTCTATAACCGTGCAGTAGTCTCTGTTTCTTTAGAAGTTTCTTTACAGTGATTGTATATCATGGAGGATCTCTCCAATTACCCTCCTGTTGGATATGTACATACTGTACTTACTGGTACCAGTTTCGATGTGGACTTCCTCAAAGAGGTCAGGTACATATTTCCATAGTGAGGGGGTTCTGAACTATCTGTTCTAGGTAGTTTTTAGAGAGAGCATTTAGTAACGTTTGACAGGATATCCTACTACGCTCACCACTTACAAAAATATAATTTTCCCAATTAATTGTTGGATGACTAAAGTCTCCTCCAGTGATTACAGTATCATTAGGGAACTTACATACAAGAGAACTGAGGTTTTCCCTAATGCATTCGGTTACATGAGGAGGATAAATTGGTGGTCGATAGAAGGGCACTATTATAATTTTTGCCCAAGCAATCTCTGATGCAGCTTCAAGTTAT